>NC_046168.1:26256818-26278128 GCF_011064425.1 Rattus rattus | reverse complement strand
TTATTTGTCTCCCTACGGTCTAACTACCCAAGTTCTTTATATATTTTAGATATAAGCCCTCTATCTGTTGTAGAATTGGTAAAGATCTTTTCCCAATCTGTTGGTTGCCGTTTTGTCCTAACCACAGTGTCCTTTGCCTTACAGAAGCTTTACAGTTTTATAAGATCCCATTTGTCAATTCTTGATCTTAGAGCATAAGCCATTGGTGTTTTGTTCAGGAAATTTTCTCCAGTGCCCATGTGTTTGAGATGCTTCCCCACCTTTTCTTCTATTAGTTTGAGTGTATCTGGTTTGATTTGGAGGTCCTTGATCCACTTGGATTTAAGCTTTGTACAGGGTGATAAGCATGGATCGATTTGCATTCTTCTACATGGTGACCTCCAGTTGAACCAGCACCATTTGCTGAAAATGCTATCTTTTTCCATTGGATGGTTTTGGCTCCTTTGTCAAAAATCAAGTGACCATAGGTGTGTGGGTACATTTCTGGGTCTTCAAGTCTATTCTACTGGTCTATCTGTCTGTGTCTGTACCAATACCATGCAGTTTTTATCACTATTGCTCTGTAATACTGCTTGAGTTCAGGGATAGATATCTTTTTTTAATGGGGTTGAAACCCCTTCAGCTCCTTCAGTCATTTCTCTAACTCCTCCACTGGGGTCCCTGGACTCAGTCCAATGGTTAGATGCTCATCTGTATCAGTAGGGCTCTGACAGAGCCTCTTAGGAGATGTCCATTATCAGCCTCCTATCAGGAAGCAATCTTGGCATCAGCAATAGTGACTGGGTTTGGTGGTGCATATGGGATGGATCCCTGGGTGGGGCAGTCCTTGAACGATGTTTTCTTCAGTCTCTGCTCCACTCTTTGTCTTTATTTCCTCCTGTGAGTATTTTCTTCTCCCTTCTAGGAAGGACTGAAGCATCTATACTTTGGTTGTCCTTCTTGAACTTCAAATGTTCTGACTTGTTTCTTGGGTATTCCAGCTTTTGGGCTAATATCCACTTATCAGTGAGTGCATATCAGGTGTGTTCTTTTGTGACTGAGTTACCTCACTCAAGATGATATTTTCTAGTATCAACCATTTGCCTATGTATTTCATGAAGTCATTGTTTTTAAAAGTTGTCTAATACTTCATTGTGTAAATGTACCACATATTCTGTATCCATTCCTCTGTTGAAGCACTTCTGGGTTTTTCCAGCCTCTGGCTATTATAAATGCAGCTGCTATGAATATAATGGAGCATAGGTCCTTGTTATAAGTTGGACCATCTTTTGGGTGTATGCCCAGGAGTGGTATAGCAGAGTCCATAGGCAGTACTATGTCCAATTTTCTAACAAACCACCAAACTGATTTCAAGAGTGGTTGTACCAGCTTGCAATCCCACCAACAATGGAGGAGTATTCTTCTTTCTCCACATCCTTGCCAGCATCTGCTGTCCCCTGAGTTTTTGATCTTAGTGATTTTGACTGGTGTGAGGTGGAATCTCAGGGTTGTTTTGATTTGCATTTTCCTAATGACTAAAGATGTTGAATATTCCTTTAGGTATTTCTCAGTCATTGATATTCCTCAGTTGAGAATTTTTATTTACCTCTGTATCCATTTTTTAATAGGATTATTTGGTTCTTTGAAGTCTAACTCCTTGAGTTCTTTGTATATATTAGTTATTAGCCCTCTATTATATGTAGGATTGGTAAAGATCACTTCCCAATTTGTTGGTGGCCATTTTGTCCTATTGACAGTGTCCTCTGCCTTACAGAAGCTTTGTAGTTTTATGAGGTCCCATTTGTAGATTCTTGATCTTAGAGCATAAGCCATTGGTATTCTGTTCAGGACATTTTCTCCAGTGCCTATGTCTTCGAAGTTGTTCCCCCACTTTCTCTTCTGTTAGTTTCAATGTATCTTGTTTTATGTAGATCCTTTTGATCTACTTGGACTTGAGCTTTCTGCAAGGAGATAAGAATGGGTCAATTTGAATTCTTCTACATGCTGACCTCCAGTTAAACTAGCACCATTTGTTGAAAATGCTGTCTTTTTCCATCGGAAGATTTTAGCTCCTTTGTCAAAGATCAAGTGACCATAGGTATGTGTGTTCATTTCAGGGTCTTCAGTTCTATTCCATTGACCTGCCTGTTTGTCTCTGTACAAATGCCATACAGTTTTTATGACTATTGCTCTGTAATACTGCTTGATAGTGATTCTCCCAGAAATTCTTTTATTGTTGAAAATAGTTTTGGCTATCCTTGGTTTTTTGTTATTCCAAATGAATTTGCATATTGCTCTTTCTAACTCTATGAAGAATTAAGTTGGAATTTTGATGGGCATTGCATTGATCTGCAGATTGGTTTTGGCAAAATGGCCATTCTTACTATATTAATCCTGCCAATCCATAAGCATGGGAGAATTTTCCATCTTCTGAGATCTTCTTTGATTTCTTTCTTCAGACACTTGAAGATCTTGTCATATAGATCTTTCACTTGCTTGGTTAGAGCCACATGAAGGTATTTTATATTATTTGTGACTACTGTGAAGGGTGTCGTTTCCCAAATTTCTTTTTCAGCCTGTTTATCCTTTGAGTAGGATACTCAAAGGATAGGCTATGATTTGTTTGAGTTAATTTTATATCCAGCCACTTTTCTGAAGTTGTCTGTGGCCTTGGAAGGGATAAGGGAAGAGAAGGGTGGTAGAAATAGGAAGCCATAAAGTAGCTAAAAGTCCAGCTACAGTGGGTACTGGAAACTGAATTCAAACCTCATGCCTCTTGCAGAGAGGTAAGCACATTGTATACTCATAACTAATGAGTCATCTCCCCAGCTTGTCAAAGATTAAGTGACAATAGGTGTGTGGGCTCACTTTCGACAAAATTTCACAGATTGTTTCCAGTCACATTTGAAGAAGCTTTGGTTTTTCAACTGGTCAAGGAAAGAAAAAATTCCCCCTTGAGGAAGGTAGCCTAAGGAGGATACTAAGGTGGAAGACCCAAATGGATAGAATAGCCAACATTTATTACAGGTCCTTTGGACTCTTTCCAATGTTTCTAAAGAAAGAAGAGCTTAAACTAAAGGCTGAAGACAAAACACAGTAATAGCATACAGATACATTGTTTTGGACATGAAAGATCAACTCATCATTATGGTCTATAAGAACAATGGGGTCCTTCACAGATGTATTTTTAAACTATTTTTTATGTAAAAATGTTTTGCCTTCATGTATGTCTTTAGACCATGTGCATGCATGTTTCCCATGAAAGCCAGAAGAAAGTTTCAGATACCTTTGAAATAGAATTACAGATGCTTATTAGCTGCCATGTGGGGGCTAGGAATTTAAGTTGGATCTTCTGGAAGAACAGTGTACTTCACTCCTGTGTCATCTCCCCAAGTCCCCATCAAGGTTATTTTAAAGACATGAGGTACAAAGAAATGAAAGTATGAAGGGAAGAATATGGCAAGCAACACTCAGGAGTAACAGAGAGGCCTATTTGTGGATGCCTGTGATGTATTAGTCTGAGGATACTCAAAATAAGTGGAGGATATTTCATGTTTGTGGACATGAGACCTTTTTACACGGTTGGAAGATAACAAGTCAATAGACATTTGGATTACTGCTGATAATGCTTTCCACCATATGATCATGCAAAGCACTAGATGTAATGGAGAGCTACAACTCAACAGTGTCAAACACCAGCCTCAAAAAATTCAGGCTGCTAACTAAGTACATCCCCAGGAGTGGAAAAAGAAAGTTAACTCTCTGGCTATACCTTATAGAACCCAGAATATACTCCTACCTTACCCTACACATATGCACAGTTCACCATTCTTATTGAGTTTAAAAAACAGTTCCAAAAGGATTCACTGTCAAAAACCCATCCTTCTCTTAATCCTTCTTAGACTCCTATTCTTCTCTAACCAGCACAAACTGTGCTAACTCTGATTAAATATTTGGTTTCTGCTGAAGAGTTAAAATTTTTTTTGTGCTCTCTTTTCATCTGAAGGAACAAAAAAGAATCTTTCATCATCCAGCTTCTCAGTTTGTTTTCAGTGCCCTCCAAAGTACCTTTTTATCCCTCACAATTACTGATCTTCTTTGCTTTTCAGTGAGCCTCCATCTTGCTACACTTCACCAGCTGCCTGCCCAGTAGCCAGCAAGCTAACTCCAACAAGAACAAAAACCTCGAGTTTCAACTCCCCAGGGAACTTATCACTGAATAAAGAACAAACTCTCAACCAAGAAGTTGACCTTGAGACTTAATCAAAAGTTCTGAAAAGTTGGGACAGCAGTACCCCTTTATCTGCAGGTGTGTTTTCTGATGCTTCATTTCCCTTTATTCCTCTAGGATCTGAAAATATTAATTGAACATTTTAGAACTATAAACATATTCGTAATTTAACCTGTATCACGTTCTACATAATATGATGAAGTCTCATGCCATGTCTGTCACTACATAATCTGTTGTTTTGCCTGCCCATTAGTGACTTAGCCACCTAGGTTATTAGGTATCAGACATCTCACAGGATCACAGTGCTTGTGCTCAAGGAACCATTATATAGCAGCCTGATGCTTCCCCTGTGCCTATGCCATTCAGCTCACTACAGTGCAGTACATTGTGTTATCTCACATCATCACAGGAGGAGTGAATGAAATAAAATTTTGAAAATGTTTTTATTCTATCAAAAGACTGTTGACTAGCCCAATAAAGACTCATATTTCCAGAACCATTTAAGGCTTTCCACTATGTGCCACTTTACCAATCCCATCATATTTTCATTTTGAGCTCTCACCAACCAGATGGCATGCAGTCACCGCTTACTTACAGAGAGATAAAAAATGGAAGCCATCTTGGCCAGGTGTGTTTGCTAGTCTGGTTTGCTAGCCTTGGTCTACCCTAAAAAAGATTTGCCTTGTGAGTTACTTTCACTTCGTGTGTTTCTTTATGTGACACTTAGATTATTCTTTTTACGAGCATTACAAGATAATGGAGAATCAGACTACACTGATACATCATTTCTTATAGTACTTTCTAATAGTCACTCTAGCTTACTGCTAATTATTGTTCTTATTCTCGTCCTGTGCCTAACTTATAAATTAAATGTTAACATAGGTAGATATTGTTAAAATTATAAAGAAACAAATAAGTTCTGTGGAAAGGGGCTAGCACAGAAGAACTTTGTTAGGAGATGGGGCCCTGAAGACCGATAGCATCTTTTCTGTCCAGGAAAAGTAGCTGGTATAATGTGACGGTGGATCTGAAAGAAATAGCCTTCACATCCCTCAAATAAAAGATTTCAGTATTTTGTGGTGGCTGGTAATGGTTGGTTGTTTTTTGACTCCTAGAGTTTTTCAAGAGGGTAGCAGAAGTTCTGGAACATTAGATTTAGTCTGGCATAGTTGAACAGGGAAGGATATAGGACCATAAAGTTATCTTGCAGTTACAATGGGGAGGATCTAGGCTTATTTTCCTGCCATGACTAGAGGACTGATTATTCTTAGCAGGTGCCGGCCAGTTCTTTGTTCTAAGGATGAGCTTCAGAAGGTGGGAAACATGAGCTGATTTCTGGGAGGGTCAGAAAAGCAACTAGAAGGTCTACGTTCTTACCCATATGTATAGGAAAAATATAGAATATAGAAGGTTTGATACTATTCAATTTTAGGCATACAATAGGGATCTTGGAATTTATTATGAGGATAAATAGGACTAATATCAAGAAACCAGTGGCTTGTGCAAATCCTACAACTTAGAGGTTGTATGATTTAGGTTTCAGTAGATGCCTACATAACATAAGGACTAAGAACTTCAAATCCATACAGCCCCACTGCTCCTCTAGTTTTTAATATATTATTTTATTCAAGTGTGTTTGGAGATAGAGTCTTGTGTCTTATCCTAGGCTTTCTTATCCTAGGCTTTCCTCAAATTCAGAATCTTCCTGCCTCTGCCTCCTGAGTGCAAAATACTGGGATTACAAATACACACCACCCAATCCCAGCTGTAATGTTTTCCTTGATTTCCATTTCCTTATAGGTCTTTTCTAGAAAATTCTTTTCTAATAGTCACAAAAATATAGATTTTACTAACCTACTTGTTTTCTACATAAAGTCTAAAGACAAAAACATATTCGTTGTGCATTAGTCAGACTTCTCTAACTACAATAAAATGTCTAAAGCAATTAATTTATAAAAATGGAAACTTTTATTCTAGCTCATGGTTTTAGAGATACCAGTTCATGGCTGGTTGGCCCCATTACTTGGGGCTATGATGATACAGCACAATCTTGCTGGAGTTCTAGTGTATTAGTCAGGGTTCTCTAGGGTAACAGAACTTACAGAATGTGTATGTGTTCCTCTGTGTGTGTGTGTGTGTGTGTGTGTGTGTGTGTGAGAGAGGGGGGGGGAGAGAGAGAATGCGTTATATATGTATGTATGTATGTATATAGCATTTATTTATATATATATGATTTGTTAGAACTGATAAGATTAAGCAACTCTGACCCAACCCTGAGATGCCTCCAGGAAAGGGTGTTAGGCCCCAAGGGAGAGTTTCATATCCCTGGCCCCAGGACGATTTCCCAGAAACTCTGATAAAATACTTCTCAGAAAAAAACGATAAAATGTACTGGCCAAAGGCCAACTGGGCCCTGTGGGGAACAAAGGTACCCTCCCAGGATGATTGCTGTTACTGTAATCTGCGCTCTAATAATGTATAAAGGGTGCTTGTAAGATAGAATCTGGATCGCCTCCGGTCTCTTGCCAGCGCTCTAGAAAAATAAACCTCTTGTTTTGCTTCGAACTGAGTCTTGTTGTCTCACTTGGTATCTCCTGGCAGGTAAAGACCCTCTGGGTCTTTATTGAATAAGAATGTCTTACAGGCTGTATGGTCTACGAAGTACAGCAATAGCTGTCCACCAATGGAAGGTCCAAGAATCCAATAGTTGTTCAGTCCACAAGGATGGATATCTTTTCTGGTCCACAGTATACACCAGAAATCCAAGTAAGTAAGCTTTATGACCATGAAGGAACGGACTTGCCAGTAATAATTGCAAGCGGGCAAAGGAAGCAAGCTTCCTTCCTCTGTGTTTATACAGGCAGTCAGTAGAAGGTGTGACCCAGATCAAAGGTGGCTCTTCCTACTTCAAAAGATCAGGATTAAAGGTATATCTTGCCATCACAAAGATCCAGATTAGAAGTGGGTCTTCCCACTTCAAATTGTTTAATTAAGGAAAACACTCTGTCACTAGTGTGCTCCACCATTTGGGGTTTTATTTCATTCCAGGTGTAGTCAAGTTGGCAATGAAGAACAGCCTGTTAACACATTTAGGCTGCAATGAAAAAGCAAACCAAAGGGCTGAGGCACACCCAGGATACACCAAAGGTATGCTGTTCATGATCATAGACCTCCTGCTGGGCTCTAGCTCTTAAATCCTCTACTTACTACATTCCAATAGCACCACTCTGGAGGCCAAACCTTGAATATAGAGACCTTTGGAGGTCATTTTGAGCACAACCTAATTTTCTTTCTGGCTAGGGAATGATGTTTTTGGTTCACCTTCATATAATTACGAATTTATAACTTCAGTAGCTATATCTTCCTCTGGATTTTGATATATGTTTATTGATCTAAATTTTGAACTAATAAAGAACCTTGTGGTAATAGGTGAAAAACATCAACATGTGGTTTTAAAAATCATATCAAATTGACTAGAAAAGGGCCATCATGAAGAAAGGGTGTCCATAGGTCTACTTTTGCAATAATGAGGACAGGACCTTGGTGGGTGAGTCAAAATTATGCTGTTTTGTTATTCAGAAGCTGTAGAGTTGAGACCTATCTGCAGGAATTGTATATTTGTAAATAGAAGTAGGTTAAAGTAATTAATCCTATGTCTTGCAGCTCCAACATTTTCTCCCTTAAGAGAAATTATCTAGGGTCCAAGGCGATGTAATGATAAAGCAGTTGCATTTCTCTGATCTGGGAACTGTTTATGTGTTTCAGTATGTGACAATATGTGCTTTGTGCCAAAGAGCAAGCCTAAATTTGGTGAAACCTCCCTACTGAAGAGAGATACATTTATACTTTTAGAAGCATAAAGTCACATTGTTAAAAGCAGGTCACTTGATGCAGCAAAAAAGTAATTAGATGCCATCCTGGGGGTGTGGGTAGGGGTTAGATCCTGGTTAATATTTTTGTCAACCTGACACAAGATAGAGTTAGCTAAGAAAAGGAACCAGAATTGAGCAAAATGCCTCCATAGGATTGGCCTGTAAGCAATTCTGTAGGGCATTTTCTTGACTTATAATTGGTATGGAAGTAAAGTGTCCAACCCACTGGCGGTGGTGTCAACCCTGGGCGGGTGGTCCTAGGTGCTATAAGAAAGATTTTGCTGAGCAAGCCATAGAGAACAAGTCAGTAAACAGCACTCCTCCATTATCCCTGCTACAGTTTCAATCTCCAGGTTCCTTCCTTGAGTTCCTGCCTTGGTTTCCCCAGATGACTCGATGCACTGTGACTTAAAATCCAAAGAAGCCCTTTCTTCACCATGTTGCTTTGCACATGATGTCTATCACATCAATAGACAGGAAAGGATATACAGTGTTGCTTAAGCTGCTAGAAAGTCACTCTGTTTAGGCATCTTACTCTGACCATTTCATTGTGGGAGTTTTGTCCTTTGTTCATATGAAAGAAAACATTAAAGCAATTTTGATAAAGTCATTCACACAACAAAAAGATGACCCTTCAATCTAATGCCTTCCTAGCACAGTAGAATTCATATTAGTTTAAACCAAAGCTAGACCACTTATTTTTATACCAAGCTTAGTATAAAAGATAGAAGAACTAGGACTTTTTTAAAAAAAAAATATGAAACTAAAGCAAAAAACGTATAAGTGTTCCACTAAAGTGTGTAAGTGGTTTGTCCCAGGAACTGGCAAAGTTACTGTAGAGTGCTGCCCAAATCCATGTGCCAACCAATTCCAGTGTGTAGTTTCCTTTGCATGCCATCCTTTTAAGTTACATAAGGAAAGGCATAGTGGCAATCTACGAACTTTGAAATGAAAAGTTCTGGTTTGATACTGATAAAGCCCAGGGCAGATGTTGAGCAACTGAGGTAAAAGGTACAATGTTCACTAGTACAATCATTTATTCAGCAACAGTTTGGGAATCTCTGGGGCTCAAAGTTATCCTCTAAGCTGTCTCTGAGCACAGAGGTGACCTTGACCTACAAATAAGCCACATTAGCCTCAGTTTATCCATTGATTTTAGATACATAGACCTGGGATATTTAGAAACATACTCAGGTGAAAAAAACAACTTAAAAACATGCTCTTAATATACAAGACATCACTCATTAAGGATTTATATGTATACCTGTAAAATAACGTGCTGGTCTCTGCTGAGAGGATAGCATCATTCCAATTCTACATAATCAGAAGTGCCTGCTTTCTGGAACTTTCTAAACCTCACTCTGACTTTTTCTTCATCAGACTACTTATTGCATTTTTTTTTTACAATATTCATGGTAACAGATTAGTAATACTAAGTAATCTGTTTGCCTGGCCTCTAAATTACTCCTGAAAAGTAAAGCTGAAATAGGATTGTCAGGTCATACTAAAATGAGAACTTAGTTAGATTGCCTTCTGCAGTATGTGGAAGAGTACCTCAAGGGACGGAACAACTAACCTATGTAGTCTGCAGTAAATCTGTTTATGTCAGAATAAATTGAAGTGTAGGGCAATGAGCAAGTGTCAGAGAATTACTTGGTGTGAAAAGAACAAAGCAACAACAACCACAAAAAAGACAAAGCAATAGCAAAAAAAGAGCCAGAACCAAGAACACCTATTTGGTGTGCAAAATCTTCTGTGCTGAACATTATGAATAAAGACACAACAATAACCAAGCCACATTTTTCTCTAAATAATACTCTGTGTAGAAACACAGACCAAAGACTTAGAAACACTATATCCCTTTAGGAAGAAAAAGTCATTTATCAAGTTTTTCCTCTGCTAAAAAATGTCGCCTTGATGGATATGGCTAAACAGAGCATTGAAGGAATGGAAAGGTCTGTCATTTGTAGAAATAAACTGGTTGAGTTTTCCCTGTTTCCAAACTTAGTCAAAGTAATATAGTTTTAATAAATACAGACCTAATGGAATAGCATTATTTGAGCTTATGAATTGTTAAGCCTATTTTTGGTAATGATTAATGATGAATCATTTCATAAAGCTGAGGCGATTCATCATCGGAGCAGCATGCCTTTACAAAACAGGTGTTCTGGGAGTCTACAGACTCCGTAATACCAAGTTTTCCTCTCAGTAATTTGAGGATTTCCAAGCCACCTGCAAATAGGAACAGAGCAGGGAAAGTAGGCGGTAGCAGTGCTCAGCTACGTACCTTCTCTCATCTTCACAGGATCTAATACATTCATCTCTAACAAACTGCAAATGACAGGTACAGTCCAATTTCAAAAGAGGTCTCACAGTGTTATCCGAAAAGATTGTGTAGCTTTTATAGCAGTGTTTTTCTTTCAAACATTTTTTCCCTGCTGTGTTATCTTAAAGGATTAAAAAGAAGTAGAAGAATTGGGGGGAGGGGGTAGCACAAATGTATCTGCTCCACAGCTCAGATGTTTTAAAAACATGTGGACTGCTGCCCAGAATTATGCTTCAGACAGAAAGATATAAAAGTTTATTTTAGCTAGAAAATAGAAGGTGATGTTGCAAGATGCTGATAACTGCTTCCTGGATTCCTCTTCTCTGAACTTGTAAATCCATCCCATGATGGAAAGAAAATGATTATAGCTGTCTTTTGGGCTCATGAAGGGTTTAGCTTATCCAAAGTGAATGTCCAATATTAATAGCCAAGAAAAAGGAAATGTTTGAATTTTGATATACATGTGTGACAGAATATAGCTTGACTTTTATAAGTAAGTAATGTTTGGAGAGACTATAGGAACAAAATAACAGTGAAAAAGAGGTGTGAGCTCAATTTAAAATATGTGATTATTTTTTTTAAAAAAATGAATGTTAACAATAGCAAAGGTTATCTCTAAGTAATATTTTCCGTATGTCTCAAGTATCAGATAAAACCTATGTTTATTTTGTTATTAGAAGACAGTAACACTTAAGGATAACTATCTCACTTCTCTTCATACCCTACTTCTTTGACAAGTTCTCACACAGCCTAGACTGATCTCAAACCCCCTATGTAGCAAGTGTCATCCCTGAGCTGCAGATCCACCTGCCTCCACCACCCAAATCCTGGATTATAAGCATATGCCACCATGCCCAGCTTAAATTGTTTTTGTTTTTTGACAAATATTATGTGTGGCTTTCTTATTTCCATTTGTTTTTATTTTTCTACAGATGAAACTTACATTTACATAAACTCAAGAATGATAGAATTTTACTTGTATAGTCTATTCCTTTTTCTGTAAAGGCACATGACATTTATATTTGGTTATCCTCTACATCCAAACATCATGTACTGCACATTTTATGCTACATTTGGCTTTCTAATTGTTTGTGTTTCTCTCCATATAATAGTCTGTGTAAAAACAGAACAAAGACCTAGAAACGCCATATCTTTTTAGCAAGAAAATGTCATTTATCAAGTTTTTCTTATCTAAGGAAGAAAAAGTCACTGTTCTAGTTTAGTTGCTGTTACTGAGATAAACATCACGACCAAAAGCAAGTTGCAGGAGGAAAGGGTTAATTTTGCTTACACTTCTACATCATAGTCTACCATCGAAGGATGTCAGGGTAGGGACACAAGCAGAGGCCATAGATGACTGCTGCTTACTAGCTTGCAAACAAATTCACATTAAGCTACCTTTCTTATGGAGCCCAGACCAACCTACCTAGAGATGATATAGTCTACAATTGTCTAGGACTTGTTACATCAATTAGTTATCAAAAACATGACCCCAATTCCTAACTGTGAGAATAAGTGATTCTCTGACTCTTGTCCCTTCTCCTGGGACTCTTTTATTGTTAGGTTGCCATAAATAACTTCAATGTGACATTTCTTGTTTCATCTTATTATATTTTATTTTGTCATGTTTGGTTGTTATTTCTTAGAAGACTTTTCTTCTCTAGTGGGAGACAGAAAGATACTGGATCCAGAAAGGAGGGGAGGTAGAGAGGAACTGAGAGGATTAGAGGGAGGAGAAACTATAATCAGGATATATTTTATGAGAAAGAATTCTATTTCAATAAAAGAAAGAAGTGAGGGCAAATACATGCCCTCAAAATCATAACTACAGAGTATGCTGATGGACATAATTCTTCAATTGAGGTTTTCTCATGCCAGGTGATTCCAGATTTGTGTCAAGTTGACAGCTGAAGATAATTATGACAGTCACCTTGATGCATATGGATAAATATAACACTGAAGCAATGGAATGATTACAGAGAAAATTTGTTGAAGTTTTCATTTCCAAATATTTTCTTTATACATTTATTTGTTACTATGATGAAATACCATAACAAAAGTAACTTTGGGAAGAAAGGGTTTACTTTGCTTACCTTCTATATTACTGTTCATCATTGAAAGAAGTCAGGACAGGAGCTCAAGCAGGACAGAAACCTGGATATAGGACCTGATACAGAAGCCATAGAAGAGGGCTACATACTGGTTTTCTCCTTATGGCTTGCTCATTCTACTTTCTTATAGAACTCCAAACCACTGATCCAGGGATAGCACCATCTCCAATGGGCTGGGTCCCTCCCACATTAATCATTAATTAAGAATCCTACAGGCTTGAATACAGCCTGATCTTATGGAGACAATTTTTAAATTGAGCATCTCTCTCTTCAAATAACTTTAGTATGTGTCAAGTTGACAATAAAACTATCTAGCACAATAGACAACTATGCCAGTACCATAACTTCACTCTATCAAATAGACCATAGTAAACATAAAGTACAGTTATCACTGCAGGATGACGGCTCCAAATTCTTCAGGCATATACCAAGAAGTCATAGAGCTAGGTGGCATGCAATCTCTAATCTTCTGTTATTGTGAAAATCTAGCTACCATCAAGTCTTGACATTCCTTTTTATTATTTCCAGAAACCAAACTATCTAGTCATTTATCCAGACAACTCTGCCTGAATGGCTCACAAAATTGTCACCAATGGATTCTAATCATAAGATCCAGACATGGCCAGGACCAGGGTGTTTATGCAAGCTGATCCTGTGCCTAACTTGAACCCTATACTTAATGTTCTGTTTCTGCCATCCAGAAAGTTTCAATAACTGTTGCAAAGGTCCTATATTTTCATATTAGGGAAATAAGCAAATCTTGTAGCCATTTCCATCCATGGGACATTTCTGAGTTCTTAGCAGTATTTAGCTCAACTGTCCAGACATGCATGGCAGCTTTTCTCAGCATTTCCTCACCGACATGGTGTTGTTGCCACTCTTTCTCATTGACTGTTCTTGCCTAATCAATCCTTATCTACCTATTCTCTAAAGTATTGAAAATACCAGTGCTTAGACCTCAGGGTGCTTATCTACTGTCTATACATTTTTGAGTGATTTAGTTTAGTTCTGTGTCATTAAATGACATTTGAATGTGAATACCTTCAAGTTATATATACATCTACAATCCCACTAGTTAGAGGTGAAGGCAGGAGGACCAAGAGCTATGATCCAATTTTGGCTATAGAGTAAGACCCTGTTTCAAATTTAAATAAATTAACAAATATTAATACTTTCACAAGTACCTTCTAAACTCTTGTTTTCCATAATTATTAGCCTGCTCTCTTAGGGTTTCACTGCTGTGAATAGACACCATGACCAATGCCAATCTTATAAAGGACAACATTTAATTGAGACTAGTTTATAGTTTCAGAGGAGGTTTAGTCCATTATCATCATGGCAGGAATCGTGGCAGCATGCAGGCAGACATGGTGTTTGAGAC
Organism: Rattus rattus; assembly: GCF_011064425.1. Classification (NCBI taxonomy): domain Eukaryota; kingdom Metazoa; phylum Chordata; class Mammalia; order Rodentia; family Muridae; genus Rattus; species Rattus rattus. The sequence goes on along the minus strand of NC_046168.1, from coordinate 26,264,228 downwards.
AGAACAAAACGTTCCACATATTGATCCAAAAGCAGCCAGGAGAGTCTCTTCTGCACTGGATGAAACTTAAGTTAAGTTCAAACCCTGCCCCCATAGTGAGGCCAAGTCTCCCAATAATGCCACCTGTCATGGGTCAAATATATTCAAACTACAAGATGCCACTCCCTGGATCTCATAGGCTTTTTCAAACATATGAGTCTCTGGGAACCATACCTAGTCATAATATGAGCAAAATACATTTAGTCCAACTTCAAAAATCCCTATAAAATCAAAATCAAAAAAGCAAATCACATACTTCCAACATATTATGGCACAGCACATACATCATGGTTCCAAAATGTCATAGTAAGAAAATACTGGACCAAAGCAAGACAGAAAACCAACTGGGCAAACTCCAAACTCTGTATCTCTATGTCCGATGTCCAATTTTTTCAGCTTTGTTGACTGCAACAAACTTCTTTTTCTTGGTCTGTTTCCACTCCCTATTAGCAGTGTTCCTTGGCAGGTATCCCACAGCTCTGGCATCTCTACAATCTTGGGGTATCAACTTTATAGGTTCTTGTTCCAATGTCTGGGATTCACACATGGCCTTCTGGGGTCATCAGTAGGGCTTGAGTCACTTTTTCAGCTCTGCTCTCTGTAGCACTCTGGGTTCTGGTTGATCCACTCCACTGCTGCTGTTGTTCTTGGTGATCACACCATGGTACTGGCATCCATGGTGGAATACACTGGGGTCTTCAGTTGCAACTAAGCTTCATCTGTAGCCTCTCATAGGCTCTCTTCATGGTGTCAAGCCTCAAATTCTTTACATAACCCCTTCAATCCTGGGCCATTAGTTGCAAATGAGGCTACATCTTCACTAATTTCCTTTTCTGACCTCTCACAGTGCCAAACCTTAGCTATTCTCCATGACCCCTTCATGCCTTCAAAATCTTATCACTTAGGTGATTCTTACACATTACAAGGTTCCACTGTAGCACAAGGTACTACCTTGGCTATCTCTGGAACAGCTTCTTTATACTCCTAGAAAACGCTATTTAGAAGATTCCACCTAAATGATGCTGGTCTCTTTCTTTTTTTTTTTTTTTTTTTTAATAGAATTTCTTTTATTTTATCTATACTATTCTTTTTTTTTTTTTTTTTTTTTTTTTTTTTTTATTAACTTGAGTATTTCTTATGTACATTTGGCAAACATCCCTTCCCTCCCCCTTCCTTATGGGTGTTCCTCCCAACCCTCCCCCATTGCCGCCTCCCCGACAGTCTAGTTCACTGGGGGTTCAGTCTTAGCAGGACCCATGGCTTCCCCTTCCACTGTTTCTCTTACTAGGATATTCATTGCTACCTGAGGTCAGAGTCCAGGGTCAGTCCATGTATAGTCTTGGGGTAGTGGCTTAGTCCCTGGAAGCTCTGGTTGCTTGGCATTGTTGTTCATATGGGGTCTCGAGCCCTTCAAGCTCTTCAGTTCATTCTCTGATTCCTTCAGCAGGCGTCCCGTTCTCAGTTCAGTGGTTTGCTGCTGGCATTCGCCTCTGTATTTGCTGTATTCTGGCTGTGTCTCTCAGGTTCGATCTACATCCGGCTCCTGTCGGTCTGCACTTCTTTGCTTCATCCATCTTGTCTAATTGGGTGGCTCTATATGTATGGGCCACATGTGGGGCAGGCTCTGAATGGGTGTTCCTTCAGTCTCTGTTTTAATCTTTGCCTCTCTCTTCCCTGCCAAGGGTATTCTTGTTCCCCTTTTAAAGAAGGAGTGAAGCCTTCACATTTTGATCATCCGTCTTGAGTTTCATTTGTTCTAGGCCACTAGGGTAATTCAAGCATTTGGGCTAATAGCCACTTATCAGTGAGTGCATACCATGTATGTCTTTCTGTGATTGGGTTAGCTCACTCAGAATGATATTTTCCAGTTCCAACCATTTGCCTACAATTTCATAAAGTCGTTGTTTTTGATAGCTGAGTAATATTCCATTGTGTAGATGTACCACATTTTCTGTATCCATTCCTCTGTTGAAGGGCATCTGGGTTCTTTCCAGCTTCTGGCTATTATAAATAAGGCTGCGATGAACATAGTGGAGCACGTGTCTTTTTTATATGTTGGGGCATCTTTTGGGTATATGCCCAAGAGAGGTATAGCTGGATCCTCAGGCAGTTCAATGTCCAATTTTCTGAGAAACCTCCAGACTGATTTCCAGAATGGTTGTACCAGTCTGCAACCCCACCAACAATGGAGGAGTGTTCCTCTTTCTCCGCATCCTCGCCAGCATTTGCTGTCACCTGAGTTTTTGATCTTAGCCATTCTCACTGGTGTGAGGTGAAATCTCAGGGTTGTTTTGATTTGCATTTCCCTGATGACTAAAGATGTTGAACATTTCTTTAGGTGTTTCTCAGCCATTCGGCATTCCTCAGCTGTGAATTCTTTGTTTAGCTCTGAACCCCATTTTTTTAATAGGGTTATTTGTCTCCCTCTTGGTCTAACTTTTTGAGTTCTTTGTATATTTTGGATATAAGGCCTCTATCTGTTGTAGGATTGGTAAAGATCTTTTCCCAATCTGTTGGTTGCCGTTTTGTCCTGACCACAGTGTCCTTTGCCTTACAGAAGCTTTGTAGTTTTATGAGATCCCATTTGTGATTCTTGATCTTAGAGCATAAGCCATTGGTGTTTTTGTTCAGGAAATTTTTCCAGTGCCCATGTGTTCAGATGCTTCCCTAGTTTTTCTTCTATTAGTTTGAGTGTGTCTGGTTTGATGTGGAGGTCCTTGATCCACTTGGACTTAAGCTTTGTACAGGGTGATAAGCATGGATCGATCTCCATTCTTCTACATGTTGACCTCCAGTTGAACCAGCACCATTTGCTGAAAATGCTATCTTTTTTCCATTGGATGGATTTGGCTCCTTTGTCAAAAATCAAGTGACCATAGGTGTGTGGGTTCATTTTTGGGTCTTCAATTCTATTCCATTGGTCTATCTGTCTGTCTCTGTACCAATACCATGCAGTTTTTTTCACTATTGCTCTGTAATACTGCTTGAGTTCAGGGATAGCGATTCCCCCCGAAGTCCTTTTATTGTTGAGCATAGTTTTAGCTCTCCTGGATTTTTTGTTATTTCAGATGAATTTGCAATATGCTCTATCTAACTCTCTGAAGAATTGGATTGGTATTTTTGATGGGGATTGCATTGAATCTGTAGATCGCTTTTTTGGCAGAATGGCCATTTTACTATATTAATCCTGCCAATCCATGAGCATGGGAGATCTTTCCATCTTCTGAGGTCTTCTTCAATTTCTTTCTTCAAGTCTTGAAGTTCTTGTTGTACAAATCTTTTACTTGCTTGGTTAAAGTCACACCGAGGTACTTTATATTATTTGGGTCTATTATGAAGGGTGTCGTTTCCCTAATTTCTTTCTCGGCTTGCTTCTCTTTTTGTGTAGAGGAAGGCTACTGATTTATTTGAGTTAATTTTATACCCAGCCACTTTGCTGAAGTTGTTTATCAGCTTTAGTAGTTCTCTGGTGGAACTTTTGGGATCATTAAATATACTATCATATCATCTGCAAATAGTGATATTTTGACTTCTTCTTTTCGATCTGTATCCCTTGACCTCCTTTTGTTGTCTGATTGCTCTGGCTAGAACTTCAAGAACTATATTGAATAAGTAGGGAGAGTGGGCAGCCTTGTCTAGTCCCTGATTTTGGTGGGATTGCTTCAAGTTTCTCTCCATTTAGTTTAATGTTAGCCACTGGTTTGCTGTATATAGGCTTTTACTATGTTTAGGTATGGGCCTTGGATTCCTATTCTTTCCAGGACTTTTATCATGAAGGGGTGTTGAATTTTGTCAAATGCTTTCTCAGCATCTAATGAAATGATCATGTGGTTTTGTTCTTTCAGTTTGTTTATATAATGGATCACGTTGATGGTTTTCCGTATATTAAACCATCCCTGCATGCCTGGGATGAAACCTACTTGATCATGGTGGATGATTGTTTTGATGTGCTCTTGGATTGGTTTGCCAGAATTTTGTTGAGTATTTTTTTTGCGTCGATGTTCATAAGGGAAATTGGTCTGAAGTTCTCTTTCTTTGTTGGGTCTTTGTGTGGTTTAGGTATAAGAGTAATTGTGGCTTCATAGAAGGAGTTGGTAGTGCTCCATCTGTTTCAATTTTGTGGAATAGTTTGGATAATATTGGTATGAGGTCTTCTATGAAGGTCTGATAGAATTCTGCACTAAACCCGTCTGGACCTGGGCTCTTTTTGGTTGGGAGTCCTTTAATGACTGCTTCTATTTCCTTAGGAGTTATGGGGTTGTTTAACTGGTTTATCTGTTCCTGATTTAACTTCGGTACCTGGTATCTGTCTAGGAAATTGTCCATTTCCTGCAGATTTTCAAGTTTTGTTGAGTATAGGCTTTTATAGTAAGATCTGATGATATTTTGAATTTCCTCTGAATCTGTAGTTATGTCTCCCTTTTCATTTCTGATTTTGTTAATTTGGACACACTCTCTGTGTCCTCTCGTTAGTCTGGCTAAGGGTTTATCTATCTTGTTGATTTTCTCAAAGAACCAACTTTTGGTTCTGTTGATTCTTTCTATGGTCCTTTTTGTTTCTACTTGGTTGATTTCGGCTCTGAGTTTGATTATTTCCTGCCTTCTACTCCTCCTGGGTGTATTTGCTTCTTTTTGTTCTAGAGCTTTTAGGTGTGCTGTCAAGCTGCTGACATATGCTCTTTCCTGTTTCTTTCTGCAGGCACTCAGCGCTATGAGTTTTCCTCTTAGCACAGCTTTCATCGTGTCCCATAAGTTTGGGTATGTTGTACCTTCATTTTCATTAAATTCTAAAAAGTTTTTAATTTCTTTCTTTATTTCTTCCTTGACCAGGTTATCATTGAGTAGAGCATTGTTCAATTTCCACGTATATGTGGGCTTTCTTCCCTTATTGTTATTGAAGACCAGCTTTAGGCCGTGGTGGTCCGATAGCACGCATGGGATTATTTCTATCTTTCTGTACCTGTTGAGGCCCGTTTTTTGACCAATTATATGGTCAATTTTGGAGAAAGTACCATGAGGAGCTGAGAAGAAGGTATATCCTTTTGTATTAGGGTAGAACGTTCTATAAATATCCGTTAAGTCCATTTGGCTCATGACTTCTCTTAGTCTGTCTACGTCTCTGTTTAATTTCTGTTTCCATGATCTGTCCATTGATGAGAGTGGGGTGTTGAAGTCTCCTACTATTATTGTGTGAGGTGCAATGTGTGTTTTGAGCTTTAGTAAGGTTTCTTTTACGTATGTAGGTGCCCTTGTATTTGGGGCATAGATATTTAGGATTGAGAGTTCATCTTGGTGGATTTTTCCTTTGATAAATATAAAGTGTCCTTCCTTATCTTTTTTGATGACTTTTAGTTGAAAATTGACTTTATTTGATATTAGAATGGCTACTCCAGCTTGCTTCTTCGACCATTTGCCTGGAAAGTTGTTTTCCAGCCTTTCACTCTGAGGTAGTGTCTGTCTTTGTCTCTGAGGTGTGTTTCCTGTAGGCAGCAGAATGCAGGGTCCTCGTTGCGTGTCCAGTTTGTTAATCTATGTCTTTTTATTGGGGAGTTGAGGCCATTGATGTTGAGAGATATTAAGGAATAGTGATTATTGCTTCCTGTTATATTCATACGTGGATGTGTTATGTTTGTGTGCTTTTCTTCTCTTTGTTTTGTTGCCAAAACGATTAGTTTCTTGCCTCTTCTTGGGTATAGCTTGCCTCCTTATGTTGGGCTTTACCATTTATTATCCTTTGTAGTGCTGGATTTGTAGAAAGATATTGTGTAAATTTGGTTTTGTCATGGAATATCTTGGTTTCTCCATCTATATTAATTGAGAGTTTTGCAGGATACAGTAGCCTGGGCTGGCATTTGTGTTCTCTTAGGGTCTGTATGACATCAGTCCAGGATCTTCTGGCCTTCATAGTTTCTGGCGAAAAGTCTGGTGTGATTCTGATAGGTCTGCCTTTATATGTTACTTGACCTTTTCCCTTACTGCTTTTAATATTCTTTCCTTATTTTGTGCGTTTGGTGTTTTGACTATTATGTGACGGGAGGTGTTTCTTTTCTGGTCGAATCTATTTGGAGTTCTGTAGGCTTCTTGTATGCCTATGGGTATCTCTTTTTTTAGGTTAGGGAAGTTTTCTTCTATGATTTTGTTGAAGATATGTACTGGTCCTTTGAGCTGGGAGTCTTCACTCTCTTCTATACCTATTATCCTTAGGTTTGATCTTCTCATTGAGTCCTGGATTTCCTGTATGTTTTGGACCAGTAGCTTTTTCCGCTTTACATTATCTTTGACAGTTGAGTCAATGATTTCTATGGAATCTTCTGCTCCTGAGATTCTCTCTTCCATCTCTTGTATTCTGTTGGTAAAGCTTGTATCTACAGCTCCTTGTCTCTTCTTTTGGTTTTCTATATCCAGGGTTGTTTCCATGTGTTCTTTCTTGATTGCTTCTATTTCCATTTTAATTCCTTCCACTGTTTGATTGTGTTTTTCCTTTAATTCTTTCAGGGATTTTGTGTCTCCTCTGTATGGGCTTCTACTTGTTTATTTATGTTTTCCTGGAATTCTTTCATGCATTTTTTACGATTCCTCTCTGTAGGCTTCTACTTGTTCTCTAAGGGAGTTCATCATGTCTTTCTTGAAGTTCTCCAGCATCATGATCAAATATGATTTTGAATCTAGATCTTGCTTTTCTGGTGTGTTTGGATATTCCATGTTTGTTTTGATGGGAGAATTGGGCTCCGATGGTGCCATGTAGTCTTGGTTTCTGTTGCTTGGGTTCCTGCGCTTGCCTCTCGCCATCAGATTATCTCTAGTGTTACTTTGTTCTGCTATTTCTGACAGTGGCTAGACTGTCCTATAAGCCTGTGTGTCAGGAGTGCTGTAGACCTGTTTTCCTCTCTTTCAGTCAGTTATGGGGACAGAGTGTTCTGCTTTTTGGGCGTGTGGTTTTCCTTTCTACAGGTCTTCAGCTGTTCCTGTGGACCTGTGCCTTGAGTTCACCAGGCAAGTCACTTGCAGCAGATAAGTTGGTCTTACCTGTGGTCCCGAGGCTCAAGTCCGCTCGCGGGGTGCTGCCCACAGGCTCTCGGCAGTGGCAGCAACCAGATATATCTGCGCACCCCTTACCGGGAGCCTCCGTGCACCAGGGTTCCAGATGGCCTCCGTGTTTTCCTCCGGTCTGTTTCCTTCAGGATCCGGCGGTGTCTCAGGCAGGGCTCCTGCTGCTCCTGGGCCCTCCCCCACAGGAACCCAGAGGCCTTGTACAGTTTCCTCTTGGGTCAGGGATGTGGGCAGGGGTGGGCAGTGTTGGTGGTCTCTTCCGCTCTGCAGCCTCAGGAGTGCCCACCCGACCAGGCAGTAAGGTATCTTTCAGTTTGCCAG
>NC_046168.1:26192053-26256757 GCF_011064425.1 Rattus rattus | reverse complement strand
TGGAAAAAACAGGACGTGCCTGGTCCTAGAGGGATTCTGCCTCTGTTGTCCCGATTCCACCAGGCAAGTCACTTGCAGCAGATAAGTTAGTCTTACCTGTGGCCCCGAGGCTCGAGTTCGTTTGCGGGCTTCTGCCGCCCTGCGTGTTATCGGCGTGACCGGAGGTCAGGCGTGTGCTCTTCTGATCCGGGAGCCTCCGTGCACCAGGGTTCCAGATGGCCTCCGGTGTTTTCCTCCGGTCTGTTTCCTTCAGGATCCGGCGGTGTCTCAGGCAGGGCTCCTGCTGCTCCTGGGCCCCTCCCCACAGGAACAGGGCCTTGTACAGTTTCCTCTTGGGTCAGGGATGTGGGCAGGGGTGGGCAGTGTTGGTGGTCTCTTCCGCTCTGCAGCCTCAGGTGCCCACCCGACCAGGCATCCCACGGGTTCTGGGAGCAGAGAGCTGCTGGGGCCAGGGATCCGCGGGTGATGCTGGTCTCTTCTTAACTCTCTTTTCTTAGCTCCAGCTAACAAGCATCAGTTATCCCAGTGACCCCTTGTATTCTGTATTCTTGACTCTAGAGCCATGTCACTGAAGTTGCCAAGTTCTGCTGCTTGCTGAGGCTGGAGCATGTCCCCCTGTTCTATTACAATATCACCATCATTCTGTTTTCTAATTTCTCTGAGTAAGTTTGGCAATCCTGGAACTTGCTCTGTAGACTGACCTGGAACTCAGAGATTTGCATACCTCTTTCTCCTGCATGCTGGGATTAAAAGTGTGTACCACCACACCAGAAACTAAGTCTTTCTTTTCCTTTTCACAAGATCTTTAAATTCTGGATTATAATTCATTCTGGATATAGTCATGCTGACAACTGAGAATAGCCGTCACATTCCATCCATTATCAATATGACATATAATTATATCTTCTTATGTTTCAATGAAAACAATAACCAGGTCATAATAATACCTACCATGATATAACTATCCCTTGTTCAACTGCAAATGAATAAGCAATAAGCTTAGCTGGGTGGGATCTTGCCCTGAGATAACCATTCCCTTAATTCCTTTTAATATCCTTGAATGCAGGATTTAGCTTCATTACATTTTCTCATGCCCCTTTAATACTTGAACCATATTTTTTTTTATTTTTCCTTTCTAAGCCTGCTCATAAGAGTGAACCACAGGAGAGATGCTAAACTTGGTTGATTTGAGTCTTCTTTTGTCAATGCAATTAATCTGAATCTCTTCACCTTAGCCCCAGGCAGACTTGTTGGACAAGGGAAAAGCAGCCACATTCTTCACCAAAATATCACAAGAACACTCTCAAGGCCACATACTAAAATTCTCTTCTGAAACCTCTAGAGCCAAGTCCCCACAGTTCAAATGACCCTTAACACTACTGTCTCCCATGCTTATACTAATATGTCCCATTAAACCTCTTAAACCATTCTAATGCTTTCCAAAGTTCTAAAATCAACATTTCTCCAAATGAAAATGTGGTCAGGTCTATCAGAATAATACCCCAGTCCTTGGTACCAACTTCTGCCTTTTGTTGCTTTGAAGAGACACCATGACAAAGGCAACCCCTACAAAAGCAGACATTTAATTGAGGCTCATTTACAGTTTCCAAGGTTTAGTCCATTATCATCATGGAAGGAACCATGGTAGCATGAATGCAGACATGGTGCTAAAGACAGAGCTAAGAGTCCTACATTTTGATCCAAAGACATCCAGAAGGAGACTGGCTTCTGAAGGTAGCCAGGAGGAGGGTCTCTCCCATCTCTTCTTTGAAGCTCGATCCCCACCTCATCAGTGATGCACTTCCTCTGACAAGGCCACACCTCCTAATAGTGCCACTTTCCATGGGCCAAGTATATTCAAACCATACCTGCTTTAGTATCCCTACTTGAATTTTCAATGCATCTCAGTTTAAAAAGAACAGTCCTAATTAACATCTTTTGTGTATAACTACTGCAATTCTATCTAATGAAAAGTACAGTGGTTTCTGCAAGAGATTATATTATGGTCCTACCACGAGATATCTCTAATTTCATATATCCAAAGATGAATGCCTAGAATTCTTTCCCTAGCCTCTTTACTCTTCTTTATCTTATCAAAGGATGATACCACTCATATTGTTTCTCAGAATTGGAAGTGGACTTACCGTGTCCCTAAATGAGCCTAATCAATGTAGTCAGTTATATGGTCTGTGAAAGTTACTAAGGCATTAATTACTTTAATGTTGAGAAACAGACCTGAAAATATACTTTGGAAAGTATTAATTGAAGAGAAATAAGATAGGTCAATATATTTATAGTTTATAAGTTTATAAAAGAGTGATGTTAGTGGGGGAATGATTCATGCAACCATGAAAGTCAACCAATCCCATACAGTGCTGTCTTCAAGTTGGAAAACCAGGAAAGATTATGGCATGTAATTTAGTTTGAAACCAAAGGCATAAGAACTATGGAAGTTGGTGGTATAATTCCTACTATGGCATGAGAGAAGATTCTCAGAATCCAGAGAAATATGTATCAGAATTTCCAATATGTTATGGCACAAGGTTTGGATGATTTGGAAAATTCATTCTCTGCCACTTTGTACTATTTGTACCCTCAATGCATGAGATGATTGCCTATATGTGGCTAAGGATAGATTTTCTTTATCTCATGGATTTAAATACCAAGCTCTTCTAGATACATCTTCAAAATTTTACAGAGAGATGAGGGTCTCTTAACTACTTAGGAATCCTACAGCCTGTTCAAGTTGACATATAAAATTGGCCATCACAGAAAAGCTCAGAAAACAAGGGAAAAAATTATGGACTTACAATTTGGCTGAATATGAAAGATATTTCTTTTGTCATCATTAAATTTATTTATAAGACAGGGAGAAATTTCAGATAAAAAATTAATGAAAAAGGACACAAAAGAGATAAAGATGAGTGATGAAATCAATAAAAATTATTCTGACATTGAAAAGTGAAAGAGTTTTTCCAGATTATGCCAAAAGCAGTAATTCATTAAGAAGAAGCCATAAATTTTGAATAGAAGTAATGAATAGCCTTTTGGATTGTTTAAGATTCCAAACAGTGAAGTGAATCATATGAATAAATTGGGAAAATATTTAAAATTCTTGCTGATTTGACACAAAGTAATGGCATTGATTAAGATAACATAAAATTCACTACAATAAACACATCGACCCAAAGCTCATTGATGAGGATCATCAATTCAAATAGCATTTAATACGAGTCATGCTATATCAAAATATAGTAGAAAACTTCATGGCTTGCAAATGAAATAAATTTGATAGAAGGTTTTCTGCATTTGCCTAAACTCCTAAAGCTGTACACGGTATTACCAATAATGTGTTGTGAAGCTAAAAGAAATGTGTAAAAACTGTCAGTAATAAAAAATCGATCAACCATGCTAGAGAGAAAATTGACTTCTTTGAAAGTGAGTTCAGGCAAAAGCTGTAGGAAAAATAGTAGCATCAGAGCCTACCAGACAACTAATTAACAGAAGTATTATGTTATTCTCTTAGATTTGCTTCACATTTGTGTGATGTGACAGTTTTAGAAGACATAATTGTCTTGTGGTAAAAATCCTTTCTCATTGTACAAGAATTGTGTCTTCCTGAATAACAAGTCACCCCAAAAGTTAGTGGGCAAAATAAATATCTTATTTTGTAGTGTCTGTGGTGCAAGGATCCCAAAGTGCCTTGGGTTGATCTTTTCTGCGATATTGGTTGTGGCTGCAGTCACCTAAAGAATTGATTGCATTTTTATAATGCATTTGCATAATGGCTTAATCTTCTGACTGGCAAATTATGAACATTTTTGATGGGAAGTCTCAATTGGTCCTCACATTCTCAATCAGTTCACTTACAACATAATAGCTGACTTGCCCCAGACTGAGTGATCCAAGAAAGAGCAAGGTAAAAGTCACAATGTCTTTTATCATTTAGCCTCAGGATGCCCACACTATCATTTCTGCTTTATTTTACTCATTACTTAGGCCAGCCTTTTCTAGCATGTGAAGAGACCACATAAAAGTATAAATACTAAGAAAAAAAGTCACTAAAGCTCATTTGGAAACCTGCTTCCACAGCCCTCCCTCTAGCCTCCAAAGATTTATCTTCTTTTCATATGAGAAAAAATTCACCCATTCTCCTCCAATGTCCACAAAAACTTGATGCCATTTTAACCTTAGCTGCAAGACTCTCCTTATTTAAGTCATCTTTGCATAGATGAGGCTCCTCTCATGTAGTTCCATAAAATACATAATTATGCATAGTCTCCTGTTGGTCCGCAGACCTATCTATTAAAGTGCATGTACTTGCTTTTCTCATGTTCAATATACACAGTGGTGATAGATGCATGACATTGATAATCACAATGAATAGCTGAGACACAGTTTTGGGTTTTCCTCATTTTGTTGTCTTTTATAAACAGATTTATTTTTTAATATATATGTATAACATATATACGCATATATATGTATATATACATATATATATATATATGAGTGCTTTTGCCAGCATGTATATACGTGTGTGTGCGTGCGTGCGTGCGTGCGTGCGTGCGTGCGTGTGCGTGTGTGTATGTGTGTGTGTGTGTGTGTGTGTGTGTGTGTGTGTATGCATGCACATGCACTTGCTGCGGTCAGACAAAAGCATTAGAGCCATTGGAACTAAAGTTATAAATGACCGTGAATTGCTGTGTGGATTCTGGGAACTGAATTCGGGTCCTCTAGAAGACCAATAAGTGTGCTTAACAGATAAATAATCTTTCCAGTCCTCTTTTGAAGGATTTACAGATTAATTTTGTGGTCATTTTCAGCTTTTTTTCTTAAAGAGACTCAGATTTAATCTTTGTTCCAAAACCTTCCCTTATTTTTAACATATCTAACATCTAGTAAGGTTGGACATGTTGAAAGCCAATAAGCTTAGTTTCATTTGGTGTAACAGGTCCCCTGCACCCAAGTATACCATATTCTTCTTACAGTTTATTATAAATGTCAAGAGAAAGCATGAGACATCTTCAATACTGCCTGGGGAAATCTACCTCTAATAATCCCCATTTCCTATATGAAGTAGTTAAGTTTTATTGAATCAGGGGACATCTATGAAGTAGTAATGCACAATCTAGGTTCATGTATCTAGGTGTTTATGAGGACAATTGGTATGTGGTTCTGCAAATTGATACATGGAAGAACCCTTCAAAATGTAAGAAGCACTATCAGATTGCTAGACCAGAGAGAACAAAAAGCAGAAAGATGAAACCTGTATGAGATGTGCATACTTGATTCTCCCTGAGTGGATATATACTTTGCTGCTTTCATTTGCCTATGGACTCCAGACCCCAACTCCCCAGTCATTGTGGATTCAAAGATGCCAGTCTTCAGATTCATACCAACAGCTGTCCAGATGAACCTAAGCCTTAGTTCTCTGGCTGAGAATAAAGTAGTCTATTAGTTACTGTTCTGTTCCTGTGTTAAAATAACATGACCAAAAGCAACTTACAGAAATACGCATCTATTTTAGCTTACAGATCCAGAGACATAAGGGTCCATCATGATAAGGAGACACAGCAGCAAGCAGCAGGATCTGGAAGTTGAGAGATCACAGCTTACCTTCACACAGGAAACTGAGAGCGTAAAGAAGCAGATTGAGGTGATAAACACTCAAACCCCACCCACCAGTAACATACTTTTTCCAGCAAGGTTCCATCATTCTAAATGTTCCTCAAACTGTAACAACAGCCTTAGAGCATGCATTTACATGTATGAACGTATGAAGAATGCTTCTTATTCAAGCCTCAACACTGGGCCTTCGTCATTTTTTCCCTCTTCTCCATTCTAACATTTCCAGATTCTTGTATCAAAAAGCCATCAATTTTTCAACCTTTATATCTTACAGACATTGAGATACTATCCAACTTCTAATCATGTAAATCATCATACTAAATCCCAGTGTTTGTTGCCTTTATACTTTTTGTGATTTGATATCTAATTAAGGGAAAAATTGGGATTTGAGGTTTACATAATCCTTGTACTAATTCTGGGAAGAAGTGGAGTAGGACGTCATGGCAGAAGAAGCATGCATATGGTGGAAAATGTTTCTTTGCATCATTGTCTTAGGGTTTTTTTTCTTTCTTTTTTTTCTTTTTTTTTTATTAACTTGAGTATTTCTTATACATTTCAAGTGTTATTCCTTTCCTGTTTCCGGCAAACATCCCTTCCCCCCCCCTTCCTTTCTGGGTGTTCCCTCCCACCCCTCCCCCATTGCCGCCCTCCCCGACAGTCTAGTTCACTGGGGGTTCAGTCTTAGGGACCCAGGGCTTCCCCTTCCATAGGATATTCATTTACTACCTATGAGGTCAGAGTCAGGGTCAGTCCATGTATAGTCTTTAGGTAGTGGCTTAGTCCCTGGAAGCTCTGGTTGCTTGGCATTGTTGTACATATGGGGTCTCAAGCCCTTCAAGCTCTTCCAGTTCATTCTCTGATTCCTTCAACAGGGGTCCTGTTCTCAGTTCAGTGGTTTGCTGCTGGCATTCGCCTCTGTATTTGCTGTATTCTGGCTGTGTCTCTCAGGATCGATCTACATCCGGCTCCTGTCGGTCTGCACTTTTTTGCTTCATCCATCTTGTCTAATTGGGTGGCTGTATATGTATGGGCCACATGTGGGGCAGGCTCTGAATGGGTGTTCCTTCAGTCTCTGTTTTAATCTTTGCCTCTCTCTTCCCTGCCAAGGTATTCTTGTTCCCCCTTTAAAGAAGGGAGTGAAGCATTCACATTTTGATCATCCGTCTTGAGTTTCATTTGTTCTAGGCATCTAGGGTAATTCAAGCATTTGGGCTAATAGCCACTTATCAATGAGTGCATACCATGTATGTCTTTCTGTGATTGGGTTAGCTCACTCAGGATGATATTTTCCAGTTCAACCATTTGCCTCAATTTCATAAAAGTCGTTGTTTTTGATAGCTGAGTAATATTCCATTGTGTAGATGTACCACATTTTCTGTATCCATTCCTCTGTTGAAGGGCATCTGGGTTCTTTCCAGCTTCTGGCTATTATAAATAAGGCTGCGATGAACATAGTGGAGCACGTGTCTTTTTTATATGTTGGGGCATCTTTTGGGTATATGCCCAAGAGAGGTATAGCTGGATCCTCAGGCAGTTCAATGTCCAATTTTCTGAGGAACCTCAGACTGATTTCCAGAATGGTTGTACCAGTCTGCAATCCCACCAACAATGGAGGAGTGTTCCTCTTTCTCCGCATCCTCGCCAGCATTTGCTGTCACCTGAGTTTTTGATCTTAGCCATTCTCACTGGTGTGAGGTGAAATCTCAGGGTTTTGTTTTGATTTGCATTTCCTGATGACTAAAGATGTTGAACATTTCTTTGGTGTTTCTCAGCCATTCGGCATTCCTCAGCTGTGAATTCTTTGTTTAGCTCTGAACCCCATTTTTTTAATAGGGTTATTTGTCTCCCCTGGTCTAACTTTTTGAGTTCTTTTATATTTTTGGATATAAGGCCTCTATCTGTTGTAGGATTGGTAAAGATCTTTTCCCAATCTGTTGGTTGCCGTTTTGTCCTAACCACAGTGTCCTTTGCCTTACAGAAGCTTTGTAGTTTTATGAGATCCCATTTGTCGATTCTTGATCTTAGAGCATAAGCCATTGGTGTTTTGTTCAGGAAATTTTTCCAGTGCCCATGTGTTTCCAGATGCTTCCCTAGTTTTTCTTCTATTAGTTTGAGTGTGTCTGGTTTGATGTGGAGGTCCTTGATCCACTTGGACTTAAGCTTTGTACAGGGTGATAAGCATGGATCGATCTGCATTCTTCTACATGTTGACCTCCAGTTGAACCAGCACCATTTGCTGAAAATGCTATCTTTTTTTCCATTGGATGGTTTTGGCTCCTTTGTCAAAAATCAAGTGACCATAGGTGTGTGGGTTCATTTCTGGGTCTTCAATTCTATTCCATTGGTCTATCTGTCTGTCTCTGTACCAATACCATGCAGTTTTTATCACTATTGCTCTGTAATACTGCTTGAGTTCAGGGATAGTGATTCCCCCTGAAGTCCTTTTATTGTTGAGGATAGTTTTAGCTATCCTGGGTTTTTTGTTATTCCAGATGAATTTGCAAATTGTTCTGTCTAACTCTTTGAAGAATTGGATTGGTATTTTGATGGGGATTGCATTGAATCTGTAGATCGCTTTTGGTAAAATGGCCATTTTTACTATATTAATCCTGCCAATCCATGAGCATGGGAGATCTTTCCATCTTCTGAGGTCTTCTTCAATTTCTTTCTTCAGTGTCTTGAAGTTCTTGTTGTACAAATCTTTTACTTGCTTGATTAAAGTCACACCGTACTTTATATTATTTGGGTCTATTATGAAGGGTGTCGTTTCCCTAATTTCTTTCTCGGCTTGTTTCTCTTTTGTGTAGAGGAAGGCTACTGATTTATTTGAGTTAATTTTATACCCAGCCACTTTGCTGAAGTTGTTTATCAGCTTTAGTAGTTCTCTGGTGGAACTTTTGGGATCACTTAAATATACTATCATATCATCTGCAAATAGTGATATTTTGACTTCTTCTTTTCCGATCTGTATCCCCTTGACCTCCTTTTGTTGTCTGATTGCTCTGGCTAGAACTTCAAGAACTATATTGAATAAGTAGGGAGAGAGTGGGCAGCCTTGTCTAGTCCCTGATTTTAGTGGGATTGCTTCAAGTTTCTCTCCATTTAGTTTAATGTTAGCCACTGGTTTGCTGTATATGGCTTTTACTATGTTTAGGTATGGGCCTTGGATTCCTATTCTTTCCAGGACTTTTATCATGAAGGGGTGTTGAATTTTGTCAAATGCTTTCTCAGCATCTAATGAAATGATCATGTGGTTTTGTTCTTTCAGTTTGTTTATATAATGGATCACGTTGATGGTTTTCCGTATTAAACCATCCCTGCATGCCTGGGATGAAGCCTACTTGATCATGGTGGATGATTGTTTTGATGTGCTCTTGGATTCGGTTTGCCAGAATTTTGTTGAGTATTTTTGCGTCGATGTTCGTAAGGGAAATTGGTCTGAAGTTCTCTTTCTTTGTTGGGTCTTTGTGTGGTTTAGGTATAAGAGTAATTGTGGCTTCATAGAAGGAGTTCGGTAGTGCTCCATCTGTTTCAATTTTGTGGAATAGTTTGGATAATATTGGTATGAGGTCTTCTATGAAGGTCTGATAGAATTTCTGCACTAAACCCGTCTGGACCTGGGCTCTTTTTGGTTGGGAGACCTTTAATGACTGCTTCTATTTCCTTAGGAGTTATGGGGTTGTTTAACTGGTTTATCTGTTCCTGATTTAACTTTGGTACCTGGTATCTGTCTAGGAAATTGTCCATTTCCTGCAGATTTTCAAGTTTTGTTGAATATAGGCTTTTATAGTAAGATCTGATGATTTTTGAATTTCCTCTGAATCTGTAGTTATGTCTCCTTTTCATTTCTGATTTTGTTAATTTGGACACACTCTCTGTGTCCTCTCGTTAATCTGGCTAAGGGTTTATCTATCTTGTTGATTTTCTCAAAGAACCAACTTTTGGTTCTGTTGATTCTTTCTATGTTTCTTTTTGTTTCTACTTGGTTGATTTCAGCTCTGAGTTTGATTATTTCCTGCCTTCTACTCCTCCTGGGTGTATTTGCTTCTTTTTGTTCTAGAGCTTTTAGGTGTGCTGTCAAGCTGCTGACATATGCTCTTTCCTGTTTCTTTCTGCAGGCACTCAGCGCTATGAGTTTTCCTCTTAGCACAGCTTTCATTGTGTCCCATAAGTTTGGGTATGTTGTACCTTCATTTTCATTAAATTCTAAAAGTTTTTAATTTCTTTCTTTATTTCTTCCTTGACCAGGTTATCATTGAGTAGAGCATTGTTCAATTTCCACGTATATGTGGGCATTCTTCCCTTATTGTTATTGAAGACCAGCTTTAGGCCGTGGTGGTCCGATAGCACGCATGGGATTATTTCTATCTTTCTGTACCTGTTGAGGCCCGTTTTTTGACCAATTATATGGTCAATTTTGGAGAAAGTACCATGAGGAGCTGAGAAGAAGGTATATCCTTTTGCATTAGGGTAGAATGTTCTATAAATATCCGTTAAGTCCATTTGGCTCATGACTTCTCTTAGTCTGTCTCGTCTCTGTTTAATTTCTGTTTCCATGATCTGTCCATTGATGAGAGTGGGGTGTTGAAATCTCCTACTATTATTGTGTGAGGTGCAATGTGTGTTTTGAGCTTTAGTAAGGTTTCTTTTACGTATGTAGGTGCCTTTGTATTTGGGGCATAGATATTTAGGATTGAGAGTTCATCTTGGTGGATTTTTCCTTTGATGAATATAAAGTGTCCTTCCTTATCTTTTTTGATGACTTTTAGTTGAAAATTGACTTTATTTGATATTAGAATGGCTACTCCAGCTTGCTTCTTCCGACCATTTGCTTGGAAAGTTGTTTTCCAGCCTTTCACTCTGAGGTAGTGTCTGTCTTTGTCTCTGAGGTGTGTTTCCTGTAGGCAGCAGAATGCAGGGTCCTCGTTCATTGATATCCAGTTTGTTAATCTATGTCTTTTTATTGGGGAGTTGAGGCCATTGATGTTGAGAGATATTAAGGAATAGTGATTATTGCTTCCTGTTATATTCATATTTGGATGTGTTATGTTTGTGTGCTTTTCTTCTCTTTGTTTTGTTGCCAAGACGATTAGTTTCTTGCCTCTTCTTGGGTATAGCTTGCCTCCTTATGTTGGGCTTTACCATTTATTATCCTTTGTAGTGCTGGATTTGTAGAAAGATATTGTGTAAATTTGGTTTTGTCATGGAATATCTTGGTTTCTCCATCTATGTTAATTGAAGTTTTTGCAGGATACAGTAGCCTGGGCTGGCATTTGTGTTCTCTTAGGGTCTGTATGACATCAGTCCAGGATCTTCTGGCCTTCATAGTTTCTGGCGAAAAGTCTGGTGTGATTCTGATAGGTCTGCCTTTATATGTTATTGACCTTTTTTCCCTTACTGCTTTTAATATTCTTTCTTTTATTTTTTTTGTGCGTTTGGTGTTTTGACTATTATGTGACGGGAGGTGTTTCTTTTCTGGTCCAATCTATTTGGAGTTCTGTAGGCTTCTTGTATGCCTATGGGTATCTCTTTTTTTAGGTTAGGGAAGTTTTCTTCTATGATTTTGTTGAAGATATGTACTGGTCCTTTGAGCTGGGAGTCTTCACTCTCTTCTATACCTATTATCCTTAGGTTTGATCTTCTCATTGAGTCCTGGATTTCCTGTATGTTTTGGACCAGTAGCTTTTTCCGCTTTACATTATCTTTGACAGTTGAGTCAATGATTTCTATGGAATCTTCTGCTCCTGAGATTCTCTCTTCCATCTCTTGTATTCTGTTGGTAAAGCTTGTATCTACAGCTCCTTGTCTCTTCTTTTGGTTTTCTATATCCAGGGTTGTTTCCATGTGTTCTTTCTTGATTGCTTCTATTTCCATTTTTAATTCCTTCCACTGTTTGATTGTGTTTTCCTGGAATTCTTTCAGAGATTTTTGTGTCTCCTCTCTATGGGCTTCTACTTGTTTATTTATGTTTTCCTGGAATTCTTTCAGGCATTTTTGCGATTCCTCTCTGTAGGCTTCTACTTGTTCTCTAAGGGAGTTCATCATGTCTTTCTTGAAGTTCTCCAGCATCATGGGCAAATATGATTTTGAATCTAGATCTTGCTTTTCTGGTGTGTTTGGATATTCCATGTTTGTTTTGATGGGAGAATTGGGCTCCGATGGTGCCATGTAGTCTTGGTTTCTGTTGCTTGGGTTCCTCGCTTGCCTCTCGCCATCAGATTATCTCTAGTGTTACTTTGTTCTGCTATTTCTGACAGTGGCTACTGTCCTATAGGCCTGTGTGTCAGGAGTGCTGTAGACCTGTTTTCCTCTCTTTCAGTCAGTTATGGGGACAGAGTGTTCTGCTTTCGGGCGTGTAGTTTTTCCTTTCTACAGGTCTTCAGCTGTTCCTGTGGACCTGTGCCTTGAGTTCACCAGGCAGGTCACTTGCAGCAGAAAAGTTGGTCTTACCTGTGGTCCCGAGGCTCAAGTTCGCTCGCGGGGTGCTGCCCACGGGCTCTCCGCGGCGGCAGCGACCAGGAGGATCTGCGCCGCCCCTTCCGGGAGCCTCCGTGCACCAGGGTTCCAGATGGATTCTGGTGCTTTCCTCTGGAATCAGTAATGTGTGCAGAGAGCAGTCTCTTCTGGTTTTGCAGGCGTGTCTGCCTCTCTGAAGTTTAGCTCTCCTCCCTCCCCCACAGGAACAGAGGCCTTTTCACAGTTTCTCTTGGGCCAGGGATGTGGGCAGGGGTGGGCAGTGTTGGTGGTCTCTTCCGCTCTGCAGCCTCAGGAGTGCCCACCTGACCAGGCAGTAAGGTATCTGTCCCACGGGTTCTGGGAGCAGAGAGCTGCTGCGGGCCGGGATTCATGGGTGTGGGACTTCCGGTAAACACAGGACATGCCCGGTCCTAGAGGAATTCTGCCTCTGTTTGTCCCGATTCCACCAGGCAAGTCACTTGCAGCAGAAAAGTTAGTCTTACCTGTGGTCCCGAGGCTCAAGTTCGCTCGCGGGGTGCTGCCCACGGGCTCTCCGCGGCGGCAGCGACCAGGAAGATCTGCCTGTCTTAGGGTTTTAATGTTGCGAACAGACACCATGAGCAGGTAAGTCTTATAAATGACAACATTGAATTGGGGCTGGCTTACAGGTTCAGTCCATTGCCATCAAGGTGTGAGCATGGAAGTAGCCAAGGGGTAACGCGCAGGAAGAGCCTATAATTCACATCTTTATCCGAAGGAAACCAGGGACATACTGGGCGGCATCCTCAGGAGGAGAGTCTCAAACCCAGTCCACAGTGACACACTTCCTCCAACAAGGGGCCACAGCTTTAATACTGCTACCCTGGGACGAGGCATATGTAAAACATCACAATCATAGTAGACAACAAACAGGAAAAAAAACAAAGAAACCAGGAGAAGACATTTTTATAGATACATCCTCCTTTCCCCCAGTGTCCTGCCTTCTCATACTTGGTCTGACTTTCTAAAGAAACAGCCACAAATATAATAGCTTCTCTTCATTTTTTTTTTTTTGGATATTTTATATACATACATTTCAAACGTTATCCTCTTTCCCTCACTCTCCCACCCCTCTTCCCCTCCCCCTGCTTCTATGAACATGCGTCCAATTCCATCTCTGCACCCTGGTGTTTTCCGGCACTGGGGGAACTAGCCTTCCTAGGACCTAGGGCTTCCCCTCCTATTGATTGCCAGAAACTGCCACCCTCTGCTACACATATAGCTGGAGTCATGGGTCCCTCTATGTATACTCTTTTGGTTGGTGGTTTAGTCCCTGGGAGCTCTGGGATCTGGTTGATATTGTTGTTCTTCCTATGGGTTTGCAATCCTCTTCAGTTCCTTCAAACTTTTCTATAACTCTCCATTGGGGTCTGCCTGCTCCTCCAATGGTTGGCTTGTAAGCATTCTCATCTGTATCAAAGTAGTTCTGGCAAAACCTCTCAAAGAGACATACATATCTGTCTCCCTGTCAAAAAACACTTCTTGCATCAACAATAGTGACTTCAGGTTTGGTGGCTGCATATGGGATGGATCCCCAGGTAGGGCAATTTCTGGATGACCTTTCCTTCAGTCTCTGCTCTCTTTGTCCCCTGGACTTGCTCCCCAGGAGTATTTTTGTTCCCCCTTCTAAGAAGGATTGAAGCATCCAAATTTTGGCTGTCTTAGTTCTTGACGTTCATATGGTCTGTGAATTGTATTTGGATATTCCAAACATTTGGACTAATACCTACTTATGAGTGAGTGTGTACCATGTGTGTTCTTTTGATGACTGGATTACCACATCTAGGATGATATTTTCTAGTTCCATCCATTTGCCTAAGAATTTCACGAAGTCATTGCTTTTAATAGCTGAGTAGAACTCCATTGTGTAAAAGTACATTTTCTGTATCCATTCCTCTGTTGAAGAGCATCTGGGTTCTTTCCAGCTTCTGGCTATTATGAATAAGGTTGCTATGAGATAGTGGAGCATGTGTCCTTGTTATATGTTGGAGCATCTTTTGGGTATATGCCAGGAGGAGTATAGTTGGGTCCTCCAGTAGACTGTGCCCCATTTCTGAGGAACCACCAGACTGATTTCCCAGAGAATTTGTACCCAGCTGTAATCCTGACAATGGACAAGTGTTCCTCTTTTTCCATATCCTGGCTAGCATCTGTTATCACCGAGTTTTGATGCAAGCCACTCTTGACTGGTGTGAGGAAATTTCAGGGTTGTTTTGATTTGCATTTCCCTGATGACAAAGGATGTTGAATATTTCTTTAGGTGCTTCTTGGCCATTCAATATTTCCTCAGTTGAGAATACTTTTCTTTAGCTTTGTACCCCCATTTGTTGTATTAATAGGATTATTTGGTTCTCTGAGTCTAGAATCTAACAACTTCTTGAGTTCTTTGTATATAGTAGATATTAGCATCTATTTTCTATAGGATTGGGGAAAAGATCTTTTTCTAATATGTTGGTTGCTATTTTATCCTATTGATATTGTCTTTTTGCCTTACAAAAGCTTTGCAATTTTATGAGGTCTTATTCATAGATTATTTTTATTGGAATTTTTTTAATTATATTTCAAATGTTATCCTTTCAGGTTTTTCGTCTATACACCGCCTATTCCATCTCCCTCCCTTCTTCTATGAGGGGTTCCCCTCCTCAACCACCAACCCCTAAACTCCTCCACACCCTGACGTTCCCCTACACTGGGGTTCCAGCCTTGTGGGACAAGGCTTCTCCTAGCATTGGTGCCCAACAAGGCCATCCTCTGCTACATATGCAACTGGAGCCATGGGTCTCTCAATGTGTACTCTTTGCTTAGTATTTTAGTCCCTAGGAGCTCTGGTTGGCTAGTATTTTTTTGTTTTTTATGGGGTTTGCAAGCCCCCTTCAGCTCCTTCAATCCTTTCTTTTACCTCCTCTACTGGGGGACCCTGTTCTCAGTTTAATGGTCAGCTGCTAGCATTCCCTTAGTTTTTTGTCATGCTCTGTCAGGCCTCTAAAGATATTAATCAAACTGCTCTCAGCAAGTATTTCTTGGCATCAGCAATATTGTTTGGGTTTAGTGATTATATATATATGGGCTGAATCCCCAGTTGGGGCAGGTTCTGAATGGCCATTCCTTCAGTCTCTGCCCCAAACTTTGCCTCCATATTTCCTTCTATGAATACTTTTGCCCCCCCCCACTTTAAGGACGGACTGAACCACTTTGGTCATCCTTGTTCTTGAGCTTCATGTGGTCTGTGATTGTATTTTTGGGTAATTAGAGCTTTTTGGCTTAATATCCATTGATCAGTAGTAGGTTTTTGATCATGTGTAGGTTTTTTGTGAATGGGTTACCTCCTCAGGATATTTTCTAGTTCCGGCCCATTAAGTTTCTGTTCATTTAGTTTGATTTTGTCTACATTTTTGCTATATATTGCCTTTACTATGTTTAGGTATGGGCCTTGAATTTCTGATCTTTCCAAGGCTTTTAACATGAATAGCTGTTGAAGTTTGTCAAATGATTCCTCAGTATTTAATGAGATGATCGTGTAGTTTTTCTTTGAGTTTGTTCATAAAGTGGATTGTATTGATGGATTTATGCATATTGAACCATTCTTGAATCCCTGGGATGAAGTCTACTTGGTCATGGTGAATGATTTTTTGATGCGTTCTTTGATTCAGTTTGTGAGAATTGTATTGAGTATTTTTGCATCAATATTCATAAGGGAAATTGGTCTGATGTTCTCTTTCTTTGTAGGGTCCCTGTGTGGTTAAGGTATAAGTATAATTTTGGCTTCAAAGAGTGAGTTGGGTAAAGTTCCATCTTTTTTTAGTTTGTCAAACAGTTTGATGAGTGTTGGTACTAATCTTCTTTGAGGATCTGATAGAATTCTGTACTAAATGCTGAGTTTTTTTTCTGGAAGACTTTTAAAGACTGCTACTATTCCTATAGAGTTTGTGGGAATGTTTAGGTGGTTTATCCAATCATGATTTAACTTAGGCACCAGATATCTCTCTAGAAAATTTTCTATTTCATTCAGATTATTCACTTTTGTTGTGTATAGTCTTTTATAGTGGGATCTGATGATTTTTTTTTATTTTCCTCAGTTTCTTTTTTTTTGTTTCATTTTTCATTTCTGATTTTATTAATTTGAATACTGTCTCTCTGCCCTCTGGATAGTCTGTTGATTTTCTCAAAGAACCAGTTCATGGTTTTGTTGATTCTTTGTATAGTTTTTTTCTCTGTACTTGGTTGATTTCAGCTCTGAGTTTGATTACTTCCTCCTGTCTACTCCTCTTGGATTTATTTATTTCTCCTTGTTTTAGAGCTTTCAGGTGTGCTGTCAAGCTACTAGTGTATGCTCTCTCTAGTTTCTTTTTGGTGGTACTCAGAGCTATGAGTTTTCCTCTTAGCACTGCTTTCATTGTGTCTCATATGTTTGGGTATGTTGCCTTCATCTTCATTAAATTTTAAAAAGACGTTCTTTCCTTGTTTCTTCCATGACCAAATTATAATTGAGTAGAGCATTTTTCAGCTTCCCTATGCATGTGTTCTTGTTTTCGTTTTTGTTGTTATTGAAGACCAGCCTTAGTCAATGATAATCTGACAGGATTCATGGGATTATTTCAATCTTCTTGTATCTGTTGAGGTCTGTTTTGTGACAGATTATTTGGTCAAATTTGGAGGAGGTACCATGTGTTGCTGAAAAGAAGCTATGTTCTTTTCTTTTAGAATGAAAGGATTTAACATGTGTCTACAGAACATTTCATCCTAAAAGAAACTAAAAAGAGAACTAACTTCTGTTTGTTTCACCTTGTCTCTTTTTAGTTTCTGGTTTCTATGATCTGTCTATTGATGAAGATAGGGTGTTTTAGTCTCTCACAATTATTGTGTGTGGTGCATTGTATCCTTTGAGCTTTAGTTAAATTTCTTTTATGAATGTGGGTGCTCTTGCATTTGGAGCATAGATGTTGAGAATTGATAGTTCATCTTGGTAGATTTTTCCTTTGATGAGTATGAAGCATCCTTCTTTGTCTTTTTGATAACTTTTGGTTGAAAGTCAATTTTGTTTGATATTAGAATCACTATTCCATTTTGTTTCTTGGGACAATTTGCTTGGGAATTTTTTCCAGCCTTTCTTCCAGAGACAGGGTCTGCCTTTATCACTAAGGTGCATTTTCTGTATGCAGCAAAATGCTGGGTCCTCTTTATGTTTCCAGTTTGTTAGTTTGTCTTTTTATTTTGGTCTTGAGTTCATTGATGTTAAGAGATATTAAAGATTAGTGATTATGTTTCCTGTTACTTTTGTTGTTAGAGGTAAATTATGTTTGTGTGGCTATCTTCTTTCTGGTTTGTTGAAAGATTATTTCTTGCCTTTTCTAGAGTGTAGTTTCCCTCCTTGTGTTACAGTTTTCCATCTATTTTCCTTCGTAGGGCTGGATGTGTGGAAAGATATTGTGTACATTTTGTTTTGTTGTGGAATATCTTGGATTCTCTATGTATGGTAATTGAGAGTTTAAGCTACGTAGGCATTTGTGTTCTCTTAGGGTCTGTATGACATCTGCCCAAGATCTTCTGGTTTTCATAGAGTCTGGTGAGAAGTTTGGAGTAATTCTGAAAGGTATGCTTTATGTTACTTGACTTTTTGTCTTACTGCTTTTAATATTCTTCCTTTGTTTTGTGTATTTGGTGTTTTGTCTATTATATGAAAGGAGAAATTTCTTTTCTGATCTAATTTATTTTGAATTCCATAGGCTTTTTGTATTTTTATGGGTATTTCTTTCTTTAGCTTAGGGAAGTTTTCTTCTATAATTTTGTTGAAGATTTATACTGGCCCTTTAATATTGGAATCTTTGCAATCTTTTATACTTATTATACTTAGGTTTGACCTTCTCATTTTGCCCTGAATTTCCTGAATATTTTGGGTTAGGATGGTTTAAGTTTTGCATTTTCTTTGACTGTTTTGTCAATATTTTCTATGCTATCTTCTCCCCCTGGGGTTCTCTCTTCTAACTCATGTATTCTGTTGGTGATGCTTGGGTCTATGACTCTTTATTTCTTTCCAGGTTTTCTATCTCCAGGGTTGTCTCCCTTTTTGATTTCTTCATTGCTTCTCTATCCATTTTTAGATCCTGGATGGTTTTGTTCAATTCCTTTACCTGTTCATTTGTGTTTTCCCGTAATTCCTTAAGTGATTTTTGTGTTTTCTCTTTAAGGGCTTCTACTCCTTTACCAGTGTTCTACTATGTTTCTTTAAGGGAGATATTTATATTTTTCCTAAAGTCCTCTATTATAATCATGAGATGTGATTTTAAATCCAAATCTTGATTTTTCTGATGTTTGACAATTTTCATGTCTTGCTATGGTGGGAGAGCTGGGTTCTGACAATGCCAGTAGCCTTGGTTTCTGTTGCTTAGGCACTTGTGCTTGCCTCTCACCATCTGGATATCTCTGGTGTGAGTTGGTCTTGCTGTTTCTGTCTGGACCTTGTAACTCCTGTGGGCCTTTGACCTTCTGATTTTCAGAGTGAGAGCACTCCTGGGTGACCAGCTCTCTGTGTGGGATTTGTGTATGGAGGGCCGTAGTAAAACCCCAGCTCCAGTGTGGAGATGGAGACAGGAAGGATCCTGTTTCAGGCTGCTCTGTGGTTGCTGTGCCCTGTGTGCTCCTATCAGGTCCCTCTTTGGACAGTTAGTGGAGCAAAAGTGGGGTCTCACCTGTGGGTTTAGCAATGAGAGCTCTCCTGGGAGACCAGCCCTCTCCAAGCAGGATCTGGGCATGGAGGGCAGTAGGACCAGCGTTGGACTTCCAGAAATAATTTTAAAGACAATCACATGAATATCCCAATAGCTAGGAAAACATGTTTTGACATAATTCCACATGCCTGCATGATAAAGTAGAGAATGTAGAGCTAGATGGAACATATATCAATATAGTAAAAGCTAGATATGAGAAAAACTTGACTCAATTTCATTGAAATCAGAAATGAGACAGGGATATTCACTATTCTCACTCCTTTTTAATATTGTATTCTCTGTAATTGCTAGAACAATAAGCAAAAAGTAGGAAATAAAAGTGATATACATTGGAAATATCTCTAATTATCCCTATTTGCAGATATCATTATATTATATATTAAATATCTCAAAAACTCTGCCAGAAATCTTTTAGACATTTCCAACAAATTATGGAGTATGTTAGCATAAAACAGCACAAACAAATACCTTTTCTATATACCAACAACAAACATAGAGAGACGATAAATGGCATATCCATTAACAATAGCATCAATGAAAATCAAGTATGTCCTGTATCCCTGGAGGCCTGCTATTTCCAGCACCAATCATGTGATTTTCCCAAACCCCAAATACATGATTGTAGGGTCCCCAGGTGTCCCAGCAGCCTTGAGGTTGTCCTGAGCCCTTTGCCCGCCATCATTTCATTCTATACCTGTAAGCATAACCCCAAATAACCTCAGCCATTAGGAACTACCAGGAGATACCCCTAAACCCAATACCCTGTCTGCACAAATACAGAAGCAGCTACCTCTACTCTGCCCCTTCTGAACACTTTTAATTTTCACAAAGAAGTCAAAACTACTCAATAGTTCTGATCTAACTGGATGTCTGCATGTAGAAGAATCAAACAGATCAAAATTTATCAACCTGCACAAAAATCATGCTCCAGTGGGTCAAAGGCATTATGTGGGCTGGAGTTGGTCAAAGACCACCTTAAAAATACTAAACATGAAGACAAAAGACTTCCTTTTTTGAATTGTTAGCTAAGCTTTTTAGCTAAGCTTTTCAAGAGACTCTGAAAACATACAGCCTGTTTCTACTGTCCTTGGTTTTTCCCTCACCTCCTTAACAGGTGGAAGTTAAATCTCTTTTGCTAAAGACACCATGCACTTCAAATGCAGGTCAAAGAGCATCTGAGCTGGAAATGACCTGAAGGATTCTCCTCTAAAAACTAAGTTTTCTGGGGCAAGGAAACATCATGCAAGTTTCTGAAGAAGGGAGGCAAACAATAGTCCTATCCATCTATGAGGCCTATGTATCATATCTACCAGTATATTATGGTAAGTCTAGGGATGTGGTAGTAACACACACCTTACTAGTAACCAGCAATTCTCTAAGTGGTTCTCAGACTCACTCAGACAGAAACAATTCTTCATACTGAAAACATAACTAAGTCATGATTATTACAGGAAAATCTGCTAGTATTAATTTACTACTCATTAACAAAAAATCGAATCATTTGTTTTTATGTTACTTATAAGTGTAATCTTCACCTCTGATCAAGGAAAATTCTTTTTTCACAGATGGAGATCATTGTAGGAAAACCGCGATCAATCAAATTGCAGTCGTAGAGCCCAGACCCAATGAATACATATATAAAATACTTCCTCACCTAAGGATTAGGGGACATTTCAGAAGAGGGAAAGGGCAGATTGTTCAGAGTCAGAAGATCATGAAGATTTCTGAGAATCTGTGTCTCCTGGTAATGACAAAACTACATTCATAAATGTAACACTAACATGACTGAATAAACATGAGCTGAACAAGGAAAAACCCAATGGATATGTCAGAGTGGGCCAGAAAAATATCACAAGGCCTGTGACTTATACAAACAACTATAGTTGCATATGGATTACAGAGTAAGAAACAGTCTTCCCCAAAGAAGAGCATACCAATTGGTTATTCCATACCAAACAGCCTTCTGTGATCTGATAACATACACATATAAGTATTATTATGCAGAATCAACAGGTTCTATTTAGTAATACACATGTTTGCACTAGACATGTCTCTTTCTCTGTCTTTCTGCCTCTCTTTCTCTCTGTCTGCCTCTGTCTCTCTCTGTCTCTCTGTCTCTGTCTCTGTCTCTGTCTCTCTCTCTCTGTCTGTCTCTCTCTCTCTCTCTCTGTAATAATATTATTAGAAAAAGAGAAATTTGAAAACCAATGAGGAGGGAAGTATAAATTAGTTGAAGGAAAAGAAGAGATGAGAGAAATATAGCTATACTGAAATCTCAAAAAATAAAAATGTGGCACCTAGGAGGATTTCTTTCTTCTCCTAATCTGGAACTGAACATCTATACATGTGTCATAAGATTGTTTTGAGACATAGTGTCTTACTGAATTTATGTCATTGCTTGCAGTTTGAAATTTCATTATGAGGTTTGCATAATAAGTAGTGTTAAC
Organism: Rattus rattus; assembly: GCF_011064425.1. Classification (NCBI taxonomy): domain Eukaryota; kingdom Metazoa; phylum Chordata; class Mammalia; order Rodentia; family Muridae; genus Rattus; species Rattus rattus. The sequence goes on along the minus strand of NC_046168.1, from coordinate 26,235,462 downwards.
CACTGAGCCACAGGCCTAGCCCTGAAAATCTGATTTGGCTAGATAGTTTCGTTACCAGAAATAAAAGTCTTGGGATTGCTGTTTGTCTGTTTAATATCATAAATTGTTACAAAACACTCAGTATCAATTGGGATAATTTCATAAAAATGTTAAGAAGAATCTGATTAGTTGAGGGATCATTTATATAGAATGAAATTAAATGTTAACTTTAAGGAACATACTACCATATATAAGTATTTCCATTATTATTTTCCATCATCCATTCATGCTTAGTTGGACCTTGTGAAAGATCCGTAGTCAGCACTGAATGGCCAGAAACCCACAAAAGTTACAGACATGAGAAAGAAGGATTTCCTGTCTTCATTCATGGTCCACACAGCTGTTTAAATCGAGAATGACACACTGGTGAGCTGGTCTGGTTAGAAAATACCTGCCTTAGAAGCCAGAGATTCTGATTTCATATGCCCAGCACACATCTGAAAGCAGGCTGTAGGGCACATGCTGTTAACCCAGTGCAAGGAGAGGGATATGGACTTGCACAGCTTCCAATGCCAATGGTTAGTCTAGCTAGTCCAACAACTGAGATCGGCTTCAGTGTCTTAATATCAAAAACTAAAATTTTGTTCTTGCTCTTGCTCTCTCTTCTCTTCTTCGCTCTCTTGCTCTCTTTCCTGTGTCCCTTCTCTCCCCATCGCACCTCCTTCCCTCCACATGCTCATGGTCAGCCATTACTTATCCCCCCCTTCTACTATTCTTCACTCATTAAACCTTTTCATGCGGAAAAAAAACCTAAAATGTCAAAAGTGATCTAAGAATACATCTAACTAAGTCTGCTCTTCATATGTACACATGTGAACATGAGCACTAGCTTGTACAAGAGCAAAGGGAAACACATAGCACAGCACATGTGAAAGCAATATACCACCCAAAAATGAAAAGTGAAAGTTAACAAATAAGAAAAATAAGATATGTAGAAAGTGCCAAGTTGTCTTCCAAAAAGATAATACCAAAAATTTGATAATGCAATAATGTATTATGTAACAATGAAAGGACTTGCATTTCTACAACACAGCATAAAAACTTTGAAAGGTGTAACCATGACTTAAAACACTACTTTTGCTTCTACAAAGCTAGTGAAGTAGGGTAGCTATAACGATACCCTTGAACTTATATCTCGTTTAATTGTTTAGGTCATGTGTTTTGTTTGCATATGCTGGAGCATTTTGGATAGCCTTAATTACTACAGAAAAGATACATTGAACTTACTGACATTTGCTTTCCTTATTCCTATTTACTTATTCTTGTTTGATTTAGTATTCATGCATCCTCTGTCTAGTTTCCTAAGGTTGAAAGTACAGTAAATTATTTCAAACTCTCTTCTACAAATTTTAATGATGTAAAATTTCCTAAAGCTTTATTTTATACGATTCTCATAAATTAAACTTACATTTTATTGTGTAGTTTATATTAAAGATGTAAATATAAAATACACATTGTGGATGGATGGAGGGAAGGAACTCAGTAGGATAAGGAGTGGGAAGGGAAACAGGAGGGCTCAAGTGTGGGGAGGTCTGTGGGAGAGAGAACTGGGAGGGATAAAGGGAATTGGTGATGGTGGTATGCACTGCTAGGATAAACTAGAAAACTCCAGCAGGGAAACTCCCAGGAACCTATGATGGCGACCCTGTCTGAGAAATCAGTGAGTTCAATGCACCTCCCTTATAGTAGGTAAAGCCAAAATACTATCCAAATTGTGTATGTATACATATATAATTATATTCTAGCTAATATATATATATATATATATATATATATATATCTTAAGATGAAATGAGACCTACACAATTAAATAATAGGGGATATGGAAACTGAAAAGGTCACTGCCAGTAACCAGGTAGGACTTCCAATGGAGGGATGCAGACACCAATCCATCCACAAAACCTTTGATGTCCTGCCTACTATTATTCAGGGATAAAAAAGATCAGAAATTGAAAGAAGGGCCAATCAATGACTAACCCAACTTGAAACCATGCAATGAGAAGAAGCCCACCCGTTGCACATTAATGATATTCTGCTATAATTGCAGACAGGCGCCTAGCATAATTGTTCTTTGCGCTGCTGATAGAAACAAGTTCAGAGACAGGCAAACATTAGGCAACCCACATAAATTCTTATGGAAGGGGAAAGGAGGGATAGAATGGGAAGAACCATAATGGTCAAGGACACCACAAGAAAACCTACAGCATTAACTACCCTGGGTCCCTACAGGCTCACAGATACTGAACCACCGAAGTGCATTCATGGGATAGACCTAGGCCCCCTACATATAATAACTTTGCAGTTTGGTCTTCATGTGGGACCCCTGACAACTGGATCCATGTCTGTTTCAGACTTTGTTGCCTGTCTTTGGATCCATTTGCCTTAACTGGGTGCCTTGTCTAGGCTTAATAGAAAAAGAAGCATCTAGTCCTATTACAACTTGTATGCCAAGGTGGGTTGACACTCATTAGAGGTCTCCTCTTCTCTGAGAAGAAAAGAGAAGGGAAGGGGGAGGAGAGGGATGGGTTTGGAGGAGTATAAGGAGAGGAAGCAGAATTGGGGATGTAAAATAACTAAATAAATTAATTAAAAATGTAAATATCTCTTAAAAAATTTTTGACTCATGACATATTTAAAAGAATACCATTTCACTTCTATTATGTTTGGAAAATTATCTATTATATTCTAGCTATTTTATTGATACTTATTTTAATTAAATATGGTTAGAAAACTTCTTTGATTTCGATTTCTCTTTGAAACTTTTGAAGGATGTGGGAGAAATGTCTCAGTAGTTAACAGTAGTTAGTGCTTTTCTTTTAGAAGACTCAACTTTAGTTCCTAGCACCTAGTACATGTTACAAGTGAGTGTTATTCCAGTTCTGTGTGACTGAGTGCTTTCATCTGGCCACAGCAGGCAACTGCATGCACATACCTTTGCATACTAAAACACACATATACACTCACATAAACACACATGCACAAAAACACACAATCACACATACACACACACACACACTTAAAAATAAAAACAAATCTCTAGAACTGAATTAAAATCTGTTCTACAATAGTGTTTTTGACATATATAGGCAAATATATAATATACATAGAATTATATAATTATATATATACATATCAGATATATTTATATATGTATATATCTATACACATACATATATATATACACACACATATGGTATATCTTATGTATAACTGATAACAAGTCCATCACACTATTGTCTCTGATTGAGTATTCTACAAATGCCAATAACATCATGTCAATTCACAACACTACACTACTCAGGTCTGCTACATCCTTACTGCTTTTCTCCCTGATTGATCTATCAATCACGGAGAAAGGTTTACTAGTCTGTATAATGACTTTGAGTGCAAATCTCTCTATTTTATCCTCTACTTCTTTCAGTTTTTGCTTATTGTGTTCTGAGATTCCACTAGAATGGTAAATAATTCTTGTATTTAGTTTTCTTGGATAATTGATCAATTATCCTTATGGACCATCACTCATCAGAGCAAGCAATCTTCCTTTTGACTATGTCAATATGCTGTAATCATTTCCAGTCTATTTTTAACCTGCTGAACATGATAATTAAAGTACATTCTGTATACAGAGTATTCAGGTCAATTTTATTCTTTTTCTGCAGTTATTCTTATCTAAACCACAAATTTCAGAAAATCACGGAGTTAGACGAGTTAAGATCTAGAATCACTCTGCTTTATTCTCTTTTCTTTTCTTTTACCTCTTCACTTATTTCTCCATTTCTATATCTTCATTTGTTCATAGCTCGGCATTCTGCATGAAACCGTTTACATCTTCGGCATAGGATTTACACTTCTGAAAAATAGTCCACTGTTCTAGTGGTTTCCTAGTTGACAATATACATTTTAAAACACTAATTTCAACTATTAGTATCCTGTATTGCAGTATAAATATATTATAATTGTCCTGATCTTATTATGATATTGTCATTTGCTTCTCTAATCAATGTGCTATATTCATCTAATGCATTATTATTATTAAATTAATGTTATGTTTGTCCTTGGCTTGAATAAAAGCTAAGGAAACCAAAGTGGTTAATTTTTTATAAAACTGACTTTATGTAATGTACATTGATTGGTATCTAAGGAGGAACCTTTATTTTTCCTATAAAATATACTTTGTCTTAATTTTCTACCTCCTGATGATCCCACAATGCTCCAATGCACAGTTCAAAACCCATAATTATACAGAAGGTCCTACTAAGAGTTAAAGGGCAACAAAACAAAGCAAACCTGTGAATGTGGGAAAGGAATGTATGGAGAGAGTATAGGTTGTAATTAAAATACAATTTTAATGCTGCTTGTGTATTTGAGAGTTTACCTCCATGTATGGATACACATCAATTCATGCTGTGTCCATGGGAACCAAAAACATGTTCAGATCACCAGGGACTGGGGGCAGAGAAAGTTGTGAACCACCAGGTGGTTTCTGAACACAGAAACTAGCTGTTCTACAAGAACAGTATTTGGCCTTCACCAATGGGCAATACTTCCTGATCCTAGAATACACTGTATATATGAGTGAAAATGTCAAAAGGCAATGATTATTAATACAAAAGTATTTGTGCTAGCCTTCTGTTTACAAGGGCTGCTTCGTATTGTCCCCTGTTGTTCTCTATGCAAGAAATTCTGTATGGGACATTTGACTTCAGAATATATTTGCCTTTGGTTTTTCTAAACTTATACATAATAAATCTAAAGGCATGTATGTATATGTGAGACAGAGGGCAGAGAGAGAGGGAGGAAAGGAGAGACAGAGAGAGAAAGAGAGAGAGAGAGAGAGAGAGAGAGAGAGAGAGAGAGAGAGAGAGAGAGCAAGAAAGAGGGACAGAGAGACAGAGACGGAGAAAGGGAGAAATTTCCTGGCATACTCTTTTAAATATTTCTCACAATTGTTTCTTTTGTAGACATTCTTCTCTTTGTATCATTGTCTATATTTTATAAATCCTTTGATGCAGGCATACATGGCTAGTTTGAATTCATTGTCTGATAATTCTAACATTTTAAGCACATCTTCATGTAGTTCTGATGATTGCTATGTCTGGTTAATTATATATTTTATCACTTTGGGAATGCTTTGTAATTTTATTTACATGTTTGCTAAAACACAGCTTCTATCAGTAATAGAGCCTAAAGATAAAAACAGCATAAGAATTGCCATTATTCTGGATGGGAGTCAGCTGGACTTCATATTCCTGGTAGCTTTAGTTACTAGAATCTTCTTTGCTGATCTTTTTCTTTCTGTTCTTGTTGCCTGCTGGGAATCCTTTTGTTCCTTTCCTTAGAAGAGGCTGTGTCTTGAAGTTCTCAAAGTGACTGGTTTGTCATTATCAAACGTCTCCTGTCATCACCACACCACCAACTGTAGCATAACGTGGTGGCTTGAGGGAGGTTGCTTAGCTTCTGATAAGTAGCACAGCTGTCCAGATGCTTTGCCTCTGGGTGATATGTCACAGTGCTTCTGTCCTTCCTTCCTTTTCCTGGTCCTTGCCCTGCATACCCTCTTCACAGCAGAGTCTCGAGTTTGCTTTCTGGAAACTTCCTTGCCTTGTATCCAGGGCTTGCTTTTTCCTTAGAATACAAGGGAATAAACGTAAACAATGCAGTGTAAGTTTTTCCCCCCATAGTTTTCTTTTAATTTTAATCTAGTTCAAACGGAAGACCAAAAATAAATTATCTCCAGCTGTAATGTATATGTATTTTGATTTTATCAATTTTACCAATTATTATCCTTGTCCTACCTTAATATTTCCTCTAACTTTCCATTGATAGTGCTTTAATTACTAAGATTATAAATGGGATGAAGTGCGTAAGATAAAGCAGGAGCATCTGCAACTTTCAGAGATCTGATTTAGAAGTATAATTGTATTCTGAGGTATGCCTCAAATCACTTTTCAAAATATGCATTTTAAAACAAACCTAGTATATGTTTATAATCTTTGATTAGTAGGTCAAAATACAACTAGCCTGCTTTGGTAAAACACACTACTTACGGATGTTTGAAATAGAAACACAGTTTACGATGTATGAATGAGTTGCATTATACCTCACAAATCAATAAGACTAAGATTTAATCCCACTTGTCTCTTTACCAGCAGTTTTGCTTAAATGCAAAGGTCCGTATTTCTATTTATAAAGGTCAACATATTTCTATTTATGTTGTTCAGGTCTGTATAATCTTACAGAGGCTTTTATGATGATGTGGTCCTGAGTTTCATCTGTTCAGAGCAGATAAGCTCTCACTTAATTATAAAACGTTTCTTTTATGTTTAAGATGATATCACTGAATCATTTCTCCTTTCCTTTCCTCCTTCCAACTCCTCCTATGTACCCCTACTTGCTTTCTTTCAAATCTACTACATGTCATTGTGTTTTGTTATGTGCCTACATATATTTCTAAGCATAAAATTTTCAGTCTGTATAATGTACTTATATGTTTTCCGAGCTCATGATTTGGTATTGGATAACTAATTGGTGTGCTCTTCCCTGGGGAAGATTATTTAACACTCTGTGTGTTCCGGAGTTGCACATTGTTCTTTGTGGAATATTGAGGCCCCATTGACTTTTCCCTGCAAATTATTATATGTCCATTGTGTCTTGCTTCAGGTTGTTGAGAATTTCATGTTGGGGAGACTTTATTGGTGCAATTTCTGACATTTCTAGGAGACATATGTCCACAGAAAACTTTCTAGCCCCGATGGTCTTAAAATATTTCAACTTATTTTTAACTTTATAATGTTAAAGTTTCAGTGGGTAGTAAGCAATTGAGACTTTGGACTGTTACAAAGAACTCATGATATAACTTCCCTGCTCCTCATGGAACAGCAGCAATATTTATGATAAAATTGATTTAGGACTATCTAGTAAATATTACATATTTGGCAAAACACTAATATTTCACATGATAATGCAATAAACATGAAACATGTTAGTTGTGTTTGTAGGAAAATGAATATAGTTTTTACAAGCATGATAAGATAATCAGAACAGTGTCTAAAAGTCAAACATTATGCTTTCTCTTGCAGTGGTTCTGAGATTTTAAATTAGTTCATAAAACCTTATGAATATCTCTAGCCTGAAAATGGAAGACAAACCCTTTAGAGAGACAAATAAGGCTCATGAGATAGGTAGGGAACTGAAAACAGATGGTAAGTGGCTATATATATATATATATATATATATATAACATTAAACATTATCTATGTAGAAGGGAGGATTTTAGAGAAATCAATATGTCAAGCATTGGTTAATGAGTAATTATGAATATTCGTTATGATTTTAGGGAATTAGAGAAATGATACAAGAGATACTGTGGATTCTTGAAGAATAAACTTCATCCAAAATAGAAAAAGGTACTGTGCATAGTTTTTGTTTCCGTGTTCACATGTGCAAATATGTTTGCTTATGTTTGTATATTTGTACATGTGTGTGGTGTGTGAATGTATGTGCTTCTACTTATATGTGTTTGCACATGTATGAGGGTACACAAGTATCTGCATACACATGAATATGCATGGTTTTTGTGGATGTATCTATGCATAAGTATATGTGAACAAGCATTATGGTATGTAAACATTTGTATGTATATTGTATATACATGTACTATATGTGTATGTGCCTGTACATATGTGTGTGTTTATAGGCAACACATTTTTCCTATTCATATTTTTTCTGGACAAAAAAAAACAGTGAGTGTGTGCTGTTACTGGTATTATAATTTATTTTGATCTATTTTCAGAGTGTGTAATGAATTTCATGTCCAAGAAATATGGGCTGAGCACCAGCACTGCTTTTTGAGTGAGATAAACAAACAGGAAGCCAAAAGACTTATGTTCCATGGGGCATAAGTTTCCCCCAAGTGTCTGATTCATGTACAAGTCATTCTCATGAAGTGAATGAAGTTTCTACTTATAAAATCAGAAATAACAATAAGATTGCTTTGAACTTAGGAGACAGAAGAGCAGAATGAGATACCTAGATCAAGAGTGTTCTCCTGAAAATAGAGTTCTGAAGAACATTTCACCCCTCCAAGTACTGGGAGAGAAATTCTACCCCATACACACGTATCAAGACCTTATTCCTTTTGTCAAGTAAACCAAGGAAGGCTACTTTAAACCTAAGTTAATGTGGCTTTTTATTATTTATTGGGCCTCATAGGAGAAGTAGACTGTAATGTTTAACTCCCTAATATATGCAATAAAAGATCTCAGCAGCACGGCCAGGTTGTCTACTTAGTCATTCCAGGGCTCACAAATTATACAGGTAGGTATGCAGTGTCACATGTGATTACTTTGTGCAAGAAACCTTTGTTTGGATAATGTAATTTGATGAATGACAGGGCCAAATGTATATAGAGATATATAGATATAAGAAATGGGCCAATCTGATGTCTATTTGACTCCCACACAAATCACATTTCCAGCATATTTCCATGAATTACTGAAATAATAAACTGGTAGGCAGAGTACACGCTAGCCATGGTTAGAAAGCATGGCTTGAAAGGTTTCACTAGCTGAAACACCCAACAAAGGGAGAGAGAATTTGAAGGGATCATATCCAGATGTTCGTTTGTTTATTTACATTTCAAATGTTATCCCCCTCTTCCCGATTTCGTCTCTGAAAAGCCCCCATCCACCCCCATCCCCCTGCCTCCAGAAGGGTGCTCCTCCACCAACTCACCCACTCTTGCCCCACAGCCCTAGCTCTCCCCTTCAAAGGACTAAGAGCTCCCCTTCCTTCTGATGCCAGCCAAGGACATTCTCTGCTACAAATGCACTAAGAGTTGCACAGCTCCAAGTTGAGGGATGGAGGCACCCACCCATTGCAAAATTTTAACCCAGAATTATTCATGTCTAAAGGAAATACAGACACAAAGAGTGTAGCTGAGACTGAAGGAAAGGGCATTCAGATACTGCACCAACCTAGCCACCAAACCTAGACACTTACTGATGCCAAGAAGTGCTTGCTGACAGGAGCCTGTTGTGTAAGTCTCCTAAGAGGCCCTGTTAAAGCCTTACTGATACAGATGTGGTGATTGCACCCAACCATCAGACTGAGCAGGAAGACCCGAATGGGTGAGTTAGGGGGAAGGAACGAAGGAGCTGAAGGGAACTGCAACCCCATAGGAAGAACAACAATATCAACCAACCAGACACTCCCCCCAACCCCCAGAGTTCCCAGAGTCTAAACCACCAACCAAAGAATACACATTTAGACCCGTGAAGGGGAATGCTAGGGCTCTGTGGCAGGAGTGGGTGGGTTAGGGGAGGAGCACCCCTGAGGAGGCAGGGAGAAGGGGTTGGATGGGGAGTTTTCAGAGTGGAAACCAGGAAGAAGGGTGATAACACTTGAAATGTAAATAAACGAAATGACTAATAAAAAATTTTGAAAGATTTCAAACATGGTCTTTTGAAATCATGTTTTTACAAAAACATTGGAGTACAATAATCTATTTTTCAGCACATTTTGGTTAAAAGATCTAGGTCAAATGACATTATAATGAGTACCTACAGATTAATGTTGCTGATTTTTGGACATGGAAGAAAAGTGTCATCCTTCTATGTTTCTCAGTAGCGTTTCTCAGTGCTATGTTAGGTAAATCTGTAAAACATCAGCTTCGGCTGCACATATTTGTTTATGGATGGGTTAAACTATCTTAATTTGCTGTGCAAATCAGAGAAGAGATGTGGAACACTGTCTTGTCTGTGTAGGATAAGAAAAGCGATTCTGAGTGGAATTTCTCTATTGAATTATATGTGTTGATCCACATCTCTACTTCTGGCTTCTGTATTGTTGGGCAGGTGGTGTCTATGTCTAATTTTGCATCTTGCTTTTCTAAAAGAGATTTCTGAAGATAAAATGGAACATCTATCGTGCCCCAAAAGTTTTTCATTTATCAATACTTATTACTGATATGCAACTCATGTTTAACAAATATAAATATTAGAATACTCAATTAGTTTAAATGTACTTCAGTGAAGAACTATTTTTCCACCAAAAAAGGTTAATGAGAGTGTCTTTTGTATACTCAGTCACAGAGAACACAGCAATTGTATCATGTGCAGCCCAATGGGTGGAAGTAGAGATTGGTTTGTTTAGTGAAATAAACCATTTCCAAAAAAACCCCACATTTTTTGCATTTAGAATTTTGTTTGTTTTTTATTAAAGATGAATATAAAAGGATAACTATGGAAAGGAGGTTCAGTAGGAACAGAATAAATCAAGAGATGGTGATGTCTGTACATATCATCAAAATGTATAATTATTGTGTACATAGTTAAAATGCCATGGTGAAAACCAATGTTAGTGCAATGAGTCTATGCTAGTTTAAAAGAGATAGCTACTTGAAATGCATCTCAAGATTAAAATACACAAGTTTCATCCAAAACAATTGGAATATGGTAAAAAAAATGAAAAGGAAAGGATTCAAAGATCAAATGTGGCCTGCTGCTATTGTCCCAATTCTGATTTTTAAATTATTTTTTCTGCATTGCTTTTCTGCTGTGAGATTATGTGGCACAGATTGAGTACATGTGGTAGAATCTAAGGTTAACTGGAATGTTATCATGTGTGTTGAGTAGTCGAAAGGACCCACACTACTCCCAATTCCAACATGTTCTAATGAGGACATTGACACCCGGAGAGATCCTTTATCTAGTCATAAGATATTGAGAGATTTGTGTTGATTAGGGTTTTCCTGGACCTCTGCTGATTAATTCATGAGATATAAGATCAGTTTGAATGAGAGCTGCAGATGGCTAGTCATAAAAGCATATTCAGTCATTTCATCTACAGACACCTTGCCTTTGCCCTTGCCTCTACCATGGAGCAGCCAAAACTGCTGAAGAATTTCAGGAACCTTGCAGAAAAGATGGCTTAATATAGTTTTAATATATATGCAAAGTATATAAAATAAATCCTGGTTGGTAATTAATACTATAAGTGTTAACTCTTGATATTCTGCTCTAGTTTCATAGAGGAATAAGAATAAACAGATGAAACTATTGTCAAGTAGATGTTCAGATGAAATCAAATTAATTTTGAGCATTGATAACAAAATGATTTTTCTCTTATTGACTTCTTTACTGTATTTTGTGTTCCCTACTGTTTCCTTTATATAGAAGAACAATTTTATTTCTTTTCTCTTTTACCTAATTAGCTATTCTCTTTCTCCAATATTTAATTTGAATCCAACCCCTAAAAGTCTTTTTATGTGTTGCATAGATCTTGTGGGTAACTGTGTTTCCTTAATTATAGTCTCTAGCTATTTTACAGATACATTTGTGTAGAAATATGCTTTCTTGTATATGCTTGCCCCTTAAGCTGCAAGTGTCTGTGTTATCACTACTAGGAAATGTGTCTTCATTTTTCTGAATGTTTACAATAATATATGTTTAAAAATCTGTTCAAATAAACTACATGCAATAAGTATAAATATGTTATTTTTAATCTATTTTGAAGTTAAAAACAGAAAATAGAATGAAAAGTCGTTTTAATATGCAGGTGGATTTAAATGTGAGCAATTAAGAAGCATTAATTGTTAGCAAACAATCAGCTAGAGAATGAGAATGTTTGGGATCTTAACATAGGAAATTAATAGTCTTCAATATGGTTATGCCAAAGAAACAAGGGTCCTTTACTGGGTATAGAATAATATTTATGAAGCAGCAATAGGTCAATGCGAAAGTGAATCAATCCATGTATTCCAAACACTATCACTAATTTGCACATTTTTGAGGGGAAGAACTAAGACAATAAACACACAAACATGTGATGATGTTTTGTGGAAGATATGTAAAAATCCATGCCTTTTTCTGTAGTAAAATAGATTACTTCCAAATTTTTGATGGGTGTCCCCTAAATGTTTCTGCATGAAAACTTGTGGAGATATTTGTAAGTTCTAGGAGTTTGAGTGGAAGTGAGACATAATGGAATGTGTGTGTGTGTGTGTGTGTGTGTGTGTGTGTGTGTGTGTGTGTGTGTGTGTGTGTAATGTCAGGGATATGACATTGTAAAAAATAGTCACATTGCTGTCCTGGTGATGATGCTAGTACATATCATGTCAGTTATAAGAATCAGTGCTGTCTTTGAACAGAGAACCAGAGCAATGGCTATCCTTAACTTCAGACTTGAACTTGAATAGTTATGAGATCTATCAGATTCTTTCCTTTAAGCCTCATCTGTCACTCTGGTAACATGATGTTAACTAAGAGATGCAGTCAAAGGAAGTGGATGGGGGCACTGCCTCATATTCATTTCATATACCGTCAAATAACCTTGGTTTTTTTTCTATTATGAACGCATATTATGCTCTATACTACACCCACTCACATAAAAAAGAACTACCCTCCTTCTCTCCATACACTAAAAGCACACAGGTTTGGTGAATTCCCCAATATGTCAATAGGACAAGCTGATTCCAGACCATTTCTTTCTCTGATCTTCCTGGCTCTCTGTTCCAGGCGTTCTTTTTATGAATGCATAAATGAACATCTGTTTGTGACACCCCATGGGGAAGTAGAAACATTAACAATGCAGATCTCTACCAGAGTTCTACTAATGGCTGAAATGTTACAAAGAATGTGCTCATAGACAGAGATCTTGATAGGCACTTACAAAAGTAAGTCACAGATATAAATGCAAATAAAAGAAACAACGTTAAACAGAGGGAGCTTCTTTCTTGAAAACCAAGAAGGCAGAATCATGGTAGAATCATGGCTAAAATAATTAACTCTTGAGCATGGTCTACATGACAAATGCTTGAGTTTTCAATAGTTAATTTATGTCTTTTAATCTGTTATAATCATATCTTGAAAGTCAATATTTATTAACTTCTTTAGTTTTGCTTTAATGTTTTTCTTTTGATGAATTTTACATGGAAAACATTTACTTTCAACTGGATACAAACTTTAAGAGAAATGTTTGGTAAATGGTTGAAAAATATCGATAGACAAAGAACAATGCGTGAAACCCACAGAGAGTAGGGAGTCTCAGGAAGCTTGGTGGACGAGTAGTGTTATTCAGTGATTCAGGATTCATTGGTTGCTGCATTCTCTTACATACTTTCCTGTGACTCTCTCTTCTTATTTATGCTGTGGTATTCTTTCTAGGATAATGCAGGTATGTGACCTTTGTTACCCTCTAGGATAAGTATCTAGATCTCTGAATTTTAATGTATAGGCACAAGCACATTCTGTAGTTGATTTCTATAGGCATGGGCCAAAGAAAACAGAATTGAGTACTTGGGAGCTGGTAAAGGGAATAGAAGTAATCCATCCAATGAATTTTCAATTTAAAAAGTTATACCACAAAAAAAAGCTAACAGCATATCTTTTTCATAGATGTGTTGGGGGAGACTACTATACTGACAGAAAGTCATAACATGAAAACCTATTGTTGATTATGCTTTTTACAAATTCTAACCTTTTATGGGCTTCTAATGAAGGAAGATAGAAATGCAAAATTAATTGAAAACAGTTATTTCGTTAGATTAAACCTAATAAAATGTCTTCCATGCCTTAACACTTTTCGCAACTTCACATATGTTCAGAAGGACTTGCTCTGTTCTATGCAGTGCCCAGTGCCTTCAGAGTGTAAGAGAATTATCAGGTAGGATTGAGCCAAGGCAGACGAGTCACAAATATCTAGCCTGTATGCTTGCTCCTGCTTTATTGGAAGAAGACACGGAGGAAGCTGAGGCCTTCAAGCAGAAGTTAGAGGGGAAGCTGAGAGTGATATTTATCCGGGTAGCACAGAGCATACTGCAGGGGCACTAGAGGTGGAAGACAATTTGAACTGAGTGCAAGTCATAATTGGTCCATAAAATATAGTTTCATTCTCTTTTTTATTGAGACCTATTGGTCCAAATCTTATTACCTTGTCATTTTTTCCAGCTTTATAACTAAGAGAAAGTAGTGGTGGGCTGCTCTGTCCGACAAATTGAAGCCTCAATTTTTTTCTCTCCTCTTCCTTCTGTGTTTCTCTGAATTGTAATTTCATTTCTCAGTCACCAAGAAATATTAGATTTCAATGTAGTTTAAAGTTTCAGCTTTGGAAAGCACATAAGCCATATACCAACATGTAAGTCTAGTACACTTGTCTTAGTAACCCAGGAATCCTGTAAGCCACTCAAAAGTCAGATATCTTATTATCTAGCATATCAGTACATGCAAAATAAATGACTAACAGTACATCTCAATTAAATAAGAATATCCTAGGCAACAGTCATAACTATAAATACCACATACCAAGATGGGTAATGATTTTGCTTGTATTTGCCCAGTTGCTAGGTGTTTTTAGCAGGAATGGGATTGTATGAATACAAAGACTGAAAGCCTGCAGATGAGAAGATTGCAAAGCAACCCTCTATTTCTTTCTTCTTTTACTCATATAGCTACATACTGCTTGTCACCCTAAGTTTGTGACACTTAGGTTTGCTAAATCACTGATATAATCAAGGATGTGAGAGATCACATGGACTACCTCACTCAATCCTTCACCATAGAAAGAGTAAAGAGGAGGTTCTTATCCAGCATGACATACTAGGTTGTGATGGATAAGTGTCAAATATTATTCAGTTTTTGTAACATTAGTTCTAGCTTTTTTCCCCTGTAGGTCTATGTGCTTAAAAATAATGATTTCTGTAGCCAGGATCATGCTTTAGCATAGAGATGGTTATGGGATATGGTGCCAAATAGTTCTGATATTGCATTCTTCCCACCAGTGCTAGACAAAAGTCTAAGTTCATTTTTAAAAATCCAGTAAATTCACCTTCTGGCTAGAGTACTGAAGGAAATTTACCTGTTTCCCCCGAGGTCGCCCACCACATTTAGAGGCATGTTTTCATTCCTGAAATTATCCTATTATTGATTGAGTCACCTAACGTTTTATGAACTTTGATAATACAGACCACCAGAAGGAACTCCAACTGGACAGCTATAGTCAAAGGAATGACATCCTCAGCATCCTTCAGGTCACCAATTTCCAGTTATCTACAGAAGCTGTGAATAATGTCTATTAAGCCACTCCTGTGATTCTACATGAAACTTCCAAATGCTGTAGCCTGCAATGTCCTCTCCTAAAACCTGTCTTTTTGCTTTTACTCTTCCTGTTATCTTATAATCATTGCATCTTTGTTTTTAATTTCATACATATACCTTTGTAATTCATATAATATATATATATATATATATATATATATATATATATATATATATATATATCCTGACTCATGGATCAGACTGTGAGTTTTTTGGTTTAGAAGAAAATTTAATTATTTCTTTAGCTTTCTCATCTTGCTTCACATGACACTTTGTATACTAGGCACAATAAATAGCAGTGAATGGATTAGTATGGGTTTGATTTGGATCTGTATGCACATTTGGTCCTTCTTTTAATGCATCAGTTCCCACATAAAGGGTAAGATTGTTTCTCTCTTAAATACACGGTTCCTACTGTGTAATGGAAGATAAGAAAATTAAATTAAACTAATAGCTAGTATTTATTAAGCGTTTATGTCAGGTATGATAATTAGAAGTACATTATCAACATCACATTCAGAATGAGCATATTATTAGCAGAGGCTTCACAGGATGAACGGTGGTCATTTGATGATGTTCTGTAAAATGTGACACAGGAGTGAAAGATGGATTGGAATGATCGGGGTAAGCAGATGAAGATGATGAAAGTATCAGGTTTATAGTAATTGTACCTGATAACCATAATTCTTTCTGATTGTGGAATGCTTCAAAACCTACAGTATGAAATAGTTAAGGTATAAATTTCAAAGAGGGCAAATCAGCTTTGGAAAAAAGAATCTGTAGTGCAGGAAGCAGAGTGTAGATTAGGGGCAGAGACAAAAAAAATAGTGAAGGTAAAGTATATACTTCGGGTTTCTGTTTCTGCCTGTAGCCACTCCTGTTCTCTCTGTGAAATCATGAACCATGCGCCTTTGATCTTGCATATTTTTCTTGATCCAATCAATGTGTTCTTTTCAAACCAGTTCCACTTATCCTGAGGGCAGCTGATTCAACAATAGGTCTCAATGCTCAAGCTTAAATGATATATATTTTAACATGTTTTTAAAGGAAAGCTTGGTAATTCCTATAAGAATGAATCATTAATTTTGCCATGACATTATATATGAAATCTAAGCAGTCGCTCTTCAACACGCTCTAATTCAGAAGAGTCTAAAGTTCACCAAACCAAGCTCATGTAGTATTATATTTGCCCTTTACAAAAGGTCAGAATATTGTTCAATTGATGCGAACATCCATGCACTAAATGAAAGGGGGTCTGAGAAGCTCGGATGTGGTTAAGGGTAGTTCTAAGTCCATCTATGAGGCCTTTAGACATTGGAAAATAACACACCCAGGCAATCCTTTTTGACTATAGATTATAGGAGATTTCTGACGTGGGATACAGGCACTGGCAATAAGACAATCATTGAGATTGAATTGGTAAACTTTCTTTAGAGTTTGAAAATTCAGAATTTTATCCTCTACTGTCAGATTTTACTTTATTCATTTATTCCTGAAGAATTGTAACAGAAGGAATGTTTACTTAAGGTCAAATTTTAATTAACATTACTGCAAAGCTAAGGTTAACACTCATGATCTGAAAGACATTGTATGGTATTAAACTAATTGTTTGAATATGAGACTTCTGGATTACTCACTTTGTCATGGTAACATTATATTTCAAAACCTCAGTAAGTGGCTTTTCTTGTACCTCTCCTGAAAGGTGAAGGCTGTAATTGTGCTCCACTCCTTTATTTTAATGTTTGTGTTTGGGAAGAGTGATTTATTTAAAAGCTAATTTACAACAAATATCTCAAAATATTCTTTCTTTAGTTTTTACTTCCTTGGTAACATTCTTTCCCTTTTAGCTATTATTTCTTTCTTTGTGTACTTCTATGTAGGTTTACTTATACCCCAACACCATGATGGCAATCCATGTTATGATGACTGCTTTTTTTAACCATTTAAAGTGGGAATTCAGCGTCTGAAAGATTTTAGGTGCGGGGTCTCCCATCTTTTTCCATCTGCCAACATGGCCATGCCACATTGGAAGGATAAGTCTGTCTTCATGATGCACAGTGCTATTCAGAGTTTCTTGTGATATTTTTACATATGCACTGAAAGGACATTTATGTTCTAATTCTGTATGTCCATATTGGTGGCTGTATTATTCATTCTCTTAATAACTGACAACTGATCAGGGTAGTCAAAGAAACTGCCACACACACATATCTCTGCACCCCCACTTCACAGTGAAATACTCGAGGGGTGCCTAGACCCTATTGGAAGTTTGGAAAGTAGAAGATAGAAGGCTTCAGGGAATACAAAGGAGGGGGTTTGAGGAAGACTTGCAATAAACCTTATTCTATTTCCATCCTGTTAATTTTCTTTACTTGTTTGACTACCTTGGAAGACAAAAGTACTTAATGAATCTGGATAACAGAATGTCTGGAGCTGTGTTTTGGGACTCTCTTACCTTTCTCCTTTCTTTTCCTTCCCCTTTGATACTCTTCTTCCTTCATCCCTCCATCCTTCATTTTGGATTTCTGTCCTTATTTATTTTCTTTTTAGTTTTTATAGATTCTTTATGAAAGTTTTAGTTTGATGTTTTTAATGAGTTATGTTCATCATAGACAGAAATGTTCTGCTTTGATTATTATGCTTACTCTTGTGTGACATTACTAGCAGACAGGGAGATAAGTGTGTAAGTGTGGTATTCATATATATATACATATATAATTTATATTTTACATAAATATATAAATACATATATTTAATTAATTTCAATTCATCTAAAAATCATTTGAGCCTTGCTGACCACTGATCCTTTCTTTTACTTAGTAAAGAAAGAGGGCGAAAATGAACTACAGTTTTAAATTTTAATTTATTGAGTAAATACTCTTATTCTCAGGAATTGACTTACAACTCACCAGGAACTATTTCTCTTAAACTCCATGAACTTCTCTTATCACCCTCAGATGAAATCATCCACAGTAGACCTAGAGAACAGATATCTTATCTCTCACATCTCCTCATTAAGGATTCTCTAAGCAGGCTACAACCATGTGTTAACACAACCCCACCTGAGACCATGATGCAGAAAGTGGAGAATTCAGAAAGTTTGAGATCCTTGTACTATTGTGAATTGCTCAATGGAAGCATGCAAATCCTGACATTGAAAAAAATAGTGTAATTCTCTTCCATGGCACAGAAATATTAATTGCATATTAACATTGAAACCATTATGAAACCTTAAACATAATACCTTAAGAACAATATGGTAGATTCAGCACTGGCTCTGACCGAGTCCTACAAAATCCAGAGGAAGCCCGACTTCCAGGTGCTCCAACATGCTCACAGAGGTGAGGAAGCCACAACTTCCCCAACACCTGGAGTAACTGGGATCTCCAGGATGCAAGAACACAAGAACTCCAGCCCAGCAAGGGGCATGGGCTCCTTCCTGTCTGAATCAGTACCGTAGCAGACAAAGAAGGATATTTTATACATGCAAAAGGAAAAACCTACCAATATGAACTTTCAATTCTGAACATCTATGGTCCAAATGAAAGGGCACCCATAAAAGAAATTTTACTAAAGCTCAAACCACACATATCTGCTTACACAATAACAGTGGGAGACATCAACACCCTACTCTCATCAATGGACAGATCGTGGAAACAGAAACTAAACAAAAACACAATGAAATTAACAGAAGTTATGAACCAAGTGGATTTTACAGATAACTATAGAACATTTTACTGTAAAACAAAAGAATATGCCTTATTCTCAGCACCTCATGGTGACTTCTCTAAAATTTGATGATGTAAATGGTCAGACAACAGGCCTCAACAGATAAAAGAAGAATAAAATAATCCCTTGTATCCTATTAGATCACCATGGACTAAGGTTTTTCTTCAATAACATTAAGAACAACAAAAAACCTACATACACTTGGAAGCTGAACAAGGCTCTACTCAATGAAAACTTTGTCAAGGAAGAAATAAAGAAAGAAATTAAAGATTTTTTAGAATTTAATGGAAATGACCCAATCTTATAGGACACAATGAAAGCAGTGATAAGAGGAAAACTCCAAAAATAAATAAATAAATAAATAAATAAATACTAGAAAGAGTACACTAGCAGTCTAATTCCCCAAGTGAAAGCTCTAGAACACACACACACACACATACACACACACACACACACACACACACACACACACACACACACACACACAAATAAAAGCCCCTAAGAGGTATGGTATGTGGCAGAAAATAACCAAACTCAGAGCTGAAATCAATCAAGTAGAAACCAAAAGAACCATATAAAGAATCAACAAAACCAGAAGCTTGTTCTTTCAGAAAATCAACAAGATAGATAAACCTTTGCCAGACTAACCAGAGGGTACAGAGACAGTATTCAATTAACAAAATCAGAAATGAAAAGGGAGACATAACAACAGAAACTTAGGAAATTCAATAAATTATCAGATCCTATTATAAAAGCCTATACTCAATGAAACTGAAAAATCTGGATAAAATGGACAATTTTCTGGACAGATACAAGGAACCAAACTTAAATCTGGATAAGATAAACCGTCTAAACAGTCTTATAAACCATAAAGAATTAGAAGCAGTCATTAAAAGTCTCCCAACCAAAAAGAAGCCAAGGACCAGAATGGTTTAGTGCAGAATTCTATCAGACCTTCAAAGAAGACCTAATACCAAAACTCATAAAAATTATTCCACAAAATAGAAACAGAGGGAACACCACCCAATTTCGTTCTATGAAACCTCAATTATGTTTATACTTAAACCAGTAAAAAGACACAACAAAGAAGTAGAATTTCAGACCATTTTCCCTTATAAATATCAATGCAAAATACTCATTAAATTCTTGAAAACTGCATGCAAGAACACATACAAATGATGATCCATCATGATCAAGTAGGCTTCATACCAGGGATAAAGGGATGGGTCAACAAACAGAAATCTATTGATGTGATCGATTATATAAACAAATTCAAAAAACCCCACATGATCATCACATTAGTTGCTGAGAAAGCATTTGACAAAGTTAAATACCCCTTGATGAGAAAAGCCTTGAAAAGATCAGAAATTCAAGGTCCATACCTAAACAAACTGAAAGCAATATATAGCCAACCAGTAGCCAACATCAAACTAAATGGAGAGAAACTTGAAGGAATCGCACTAACATCAGGAACTAAACAAGGCTGCCCACTAACTTCCTACTTATTAAATATACTACTCGAAATCTTAGCCAGAGCAATCAGACAACAAAAGGAGGTCAAGGAATGCAAATTGAAAAGGAAGAAGTCAAAATATCACTATTTGGTGATGATAAGATAGTGTGCTTAAGTGACCCCAAAATTTCTACCAGAGAACTCCTACAGCTAATAAACAACTTCAGGAAAATGACATGATATAAAATTAACTCAAGTAAGTCAGCATATAAAAGAATGTAAATTGATCCATTCTTATCGTCTTGTATAAATCTCAAGTCCAAGTGAATCAAGGCCCTCTACATAATATCCAATACACTGAAACTAATAGAAGAGAAAGTGAAGAAGAGCCTAGAACACATAAGCACAGGGGAAAATTTTCTGAACAGAACACCAATGACTTATGCTCTAAGATCAAGAATCGACCTCATAATATTGCAAAGCTTCTGTAAAGTAAAGACACTGTCATTAGGACAAAATGGCAACCAACAGATTGGGGAAAAATCTTTACCAATCCTACATCTGATAGAGAGTTAATAACCAATATATACAAAGAACTCAAGAAGTTAGATTCCAAAGAATCAAATAGCCCCATTAAAAATGGGCTACAGGGTTAAACAAAGAATTCTCAGCTGAGTTATATTGAATGGCCATGAAAAACCTAAAGAAATGTTTAACATCCTTTTTATCCAGGAAATAATCCAAATCAAAACAACTCTGAGTATCTACCTTACTCTAGTCAGAATGGCTAAGATCAAAAACTTACCTAAAAACAGATGCTGGAGATGATGTAGAAAAGAGGTACACTCCTCCATTGTTGGTAGGATTGCAAGCTGGTACAACCACTCTGAAAATCAGTCTGACAATTTTTCTCAGAAAATTGGACATAGTACTATCTGTGGACACAGCTATATCACTCTTGGGCATATACCCAAAAGATGTTCCAACATATAACAAGGACACATGCTCCACTATGTTCATAGAAGTCTTATTTATAATAGCCAAGAGCTGGAAAAAACCCAGATGCCCTTCAACAGAGGAATGAATGCAGAAAATATTGTACATTTACACAATGGAATACTATTCAACTATTAAAAACAATGATTTCATTAAATTTTTAGGCAAATGGAGGAACTAGAAAATATCATGCTGAGTGAGGTAACCCAATCACAAAAGAACACACATGGTTTGTCATCACTGATAAGTGGATATTTGCTCAAAAGATTGGAATACCTAAGGGACAATTTACAGACAACATGAAGTTCAAGAAGAGAAAGGCAAAATATGGATTGGATACTTCAATACTTCTTAGAAGGGGGAACAAAATACTCACAGGAGGAACTATGACGACT
This sequence comes from Rattus rattus, assembly GCF_011064425.1. Classification (NCBI taxonomy): domain Eukaryota; kingdom Metazoa; phylum Chordata; class Mammalia; order Rodentia; family Muridae; genus Rattus; species Rattus rattus. The sequence continues at coordinate 26,213,758 of NC_046168.1, read as the reverse complement.
AACTGTGGAGCAGAGTCCAAAGAAAGACCATCCAGAGACTACCACACATGGGGATCTACCCCACATGCAGTCACCAAACCCAATCACTATTGGGGATGCCAAAAGGTGCGTTCACACAGGAGCCTGATATAACTGTCTCTTGAGAGGTTCTACCAGATCCTGACAAATACAGAGGTGGATACTGGCAACCCACATTGGATTGGGAATGGCGTTCCCAAGGGAGGATTTAGGATTGAGGTAACTGAAGGAGTTTACAACCCCATAGGAAGGACAAGGATATCAATCAATCAGACACCTCAGAGCTCCCAGGGACCTAATCACCTGAAAGGACATTTTTGGCAGTCAGTGGGAAGAGAGGCCCTTGTTCCTCTGAAGGCTAAATACCCCAGTGTAGGGAATTCCAGGGCATGGAGGTGGGAGGGAATGGGTGTGTGTGTGAGCACCCACATGTATGCAGCAGGTGGGGGGATGGGATGGGGGGCTTCAAGAGGGGAAACATGGAAAGGGGATAACATTTGAAATGTAAATAAAGAAAATACCAAACAAAAAAAGGGGGGATCAAAACCCTAAATGGTAACATGAGAAAGGAATATCTTTGAGGCAATGGTTTATGAAGATTTATATAGCTTAAATAATTTTAGATTTGTAAATATGTAAGTTCCATATTTTCTTACTCACAAGAAACAAAGCCAAGAATATGAGAGTTTAGGGAATTTGGATGCAGCTTTGTAGGTTGTAAAGGATGAGTACAAGTATTCCTATTCCAGGAAACAGGGAAGAGTAGCAGAGAAAAACAATGGGACTTCCAAAGAAAGCAAATGGAATAGACCTCAAGGGTTTAAAAGGGAGGGAAAATGAAATCATAGTGTAATTGTGGGCCTCCCTTTACCCTGGGCTCTACTGGCCCCAGGCCCATGTGGATAAAGGGAACAGAGTACAAGAAGAGGTTTAGGGAAGCTCTTGAGTAGGAAGCAAATGACAGACTTCTGGATCAGCTTCAGAGAGGCAGGCAGCTCAATTTAATCCGGGCTGAATCGGGGCTATATAGTTTTGGAGAGAAGGGAGTAGAAATGTCTAAGGTGGGTACTATCAATGGCTTTAGCATAGGGTACTGAATAATGCCTCATTTGCATAGAGAGGCATTCCAGGAATTTGAGGTGCTTGCTGGTCAAGTTCTTATCAGAAGAAAGGGAGCTGAACTATTAATCTCACCAAGGCTACCTGACATTCTGAAGGTTCGAGCTTTCAGACTTCCCAGAGAAGTTCAGAGAAGAGAAACCCTGATGGTAAAGACAGACTTACATTTTCTACTGAGATCAAAGAACTATCTAGACGTGGCCAATTTTGTCATTAATTGGCATTGCATCATTTCCCCACATCTAATGATTGAGATTTTTACAACTTGTTAATGGAAACAGGATTGTGGTGCACAGAGCTGGTCTAAAGGTAGTTTGTATGTATTAGTCATACCCTAGAGACAGGTGAGGTGTTTGAGTGTAGTAAAACATTTGGAGATGTTCAAAGAAGGACAGTACTGTGATAAGGACAGAATATATACATTAGAAAACATAACATGAAAGAGTATATGAAAGGAATCGCTGTCCTAATTCTGAGCATAAATCTTGGTGAAGCTCCATACTTTAGAATGGTTATTCAAACTGCAGAGTTCATTGAGATGTATGTAGTTTGGGACTGGCGAAATGATGTTCAAATAGCTGCCTTCAGATAACTGTATTATGGTTTAATATATGAGTTATTTTCATGAAGAAGAAAGAGGACAAGAAGAAGGAAGAGAACAACAACAACAAAACAACAAGAAAAAAAGGCAACTCTAATGGCAGGACACAAGATGTACTACTATCTTACTATATTCATTTTATTTTAATAAGTACATCACCTATATCAAAGGCTCATATTCTTTTCCGGATCTAGTTGTGTCTATATTCAAATAAAACTTTCCAAGACTTCACTTTTCACTTCTGCTTTTTTATTCCTTGAAACTTTTGTCTCCCTAACTGAAGGTTTGTTTTTTTTTTTTTTTTAAAGGATGCCCTTTTCTTAATGAAATCTGCCCAAATATTTTTCTTTCTCTACTCCTTCGATTTTCTCCTCTCCGGCACATAGACTACCTGGTATCCAAAATTGCTACTCCACCTGGATGTCATTTAACCCACAGTTCATTATTTGCTCTTCTTTTAAATGTGTTTGTGTTAATTTCCTGAGAATGGCCTCACTGCCAGCTGGTCTGGTCCCTGCAGATTTCTGTGACCAAATGTCACACCTAAGCGCCTGCACCTTCCCTGATTTCTCCAAGCCTTTGTTTAGACCCTATCAATCATTATCTCACAATATAAGCAGCAGCTTTGCAAATGGAGAGCGTGGCTGGTCTGGTGATTTATGCTTTTGGAAGCCTGTCTTTTCTCCTAGTGTGAATCACACAGGCCCACACTTACTTTGCCAGTCTGCTGTATCTGCCATGGCTTATGGGAAGAGAAGGCTGCACTGCCAATATCACAGCCTTACTCCTTCCCTTCTCCCTGCATTTCCTTATCAGTGGTGACAATATGCCACAATTAATGATAGCAGATACACACATGTTTGATACCACATGCATCACACTTAGGCATGATGGATTACCAATCAAGGAAATTAATTCTGCCATTACAGAGTAACATCTGAACTTTGAAGTTAGGCAATTTCATTGTCTAAGGTTCTTCCATGAATTCAGATATAAATATAGAATCAGGCAAGCTCATTTAGGTGCAAAATAGTTTCTGTAGTTAACTTCTTAATAGCCTGGGGGTGATTTGCAGTTCCTTTCTGTCATCCCTGTCCATCTAAGGGGTATTCATATTATCAGATTCTAAGATTAGAGATACATGCACAACTTTTGTTCGAGTAAATTCTATTTTTAGAATGTGCTATTTTATAAACTATTCGTGATAGCAGATAATTTGAAAACATCAGTATTTTTGGAATTAGTAATTTAGTCTTGATGGAAGATAGCTGGTAATATGTTTCTCATGAATCAAGTAGCCTTGAAATAATCAGATGTCATCTAGATAGCAGTATATTCTACAATTCCTCACTACCAAGGCATTCCGAGCACAAACAGAACTTTGGAAGGTTTCTCTTTCACACAATCTTTTTGTTTTCCTGGGGTATTTTTGTTTTGTTTTATTTTGTTTTGTTTTGTTTTGTTTTTGTGATTTATCAGCTGGAGTTGATATGCTGATAATCATTAAACATGCCCAGTGATACTTTTCAACTCTTGATCAGATTAAACTAAGAAAAATTAAAATAATGTCTTAAATGAACATACGATATTTTTATGCATCGCCAAACCGAAACCAAAGCCAAAAATGTTTAAAGCATCAGAACTTGGTGTTAATCCCCAAAGTACGGAGGAAAAAATACCACATCCACACTTGTTGCAGGCAGAGAATCCAAGATTTGCTTTTTTATGGACATCATTGTGAGTGGAGCTGTGGGGAGCCTCAGCTGTTTTCTCAGGTGCTTTGGTCCAGAGGTGGATGAATGGATGCCCAAAGAGTCACATATAAGAGGAACACATTCCCCTGTGGATGGTGACACCCTTACGGAGAGCAGGTCAAAATAAAGGAAAAATACATAAAGACTGTTAGCATTCCCACTCCCATGAGTGTAAAAGAAAGAACGTCATCCATAGCTTGGTTTTGATTCCCTTTTTTTTTTTTTTTTTCATCTTTATTAACTTGAGTATTTCTTATTTACATTTCAATTTTTATTCCCCTTCCTGGTTTCCAGGCCAACATCCCCCAACCCCTCCCTCTCCCCTTCTCTATGGGTTTTCCCCTCCCCATCCTACCCCCATTAAAGACCTCCCCCCAACAATCATGTTCACTCGGGGTTCAGTCTTGGCAGGACCAAGGGCTACCCCTTCCACTGGCGCTCTTACTAGGCTGTTCATTGCTACAAATGGAGTTGGAGCCCAGGTTCAGTCCACGTATAGTCTTTGGGTAGTGGCTTAGTCCCTGGAAGCTCTGGTTGGTTGGCATTGTTATTCATATGGGGTCTCAAGCCCCTTAAGCTCTTTCAGTCCTTTCAACGATTCCTTCAATGGGGTCCCATTCTAGTTCAGTGGTTTAATGATGGCATTCGCCTATGTATTTGCTGTATTCTAGCTGTGTCTTTCAGGAGAGAAGTGTTCTTCTAGTAACTAAACATTTTGTTTCTTATGAAAGTACCTACTGAACAGAATTACAAGGTACTATCTTCCTCCTTGATGTGTCAATAATTTTGAAATAAATGTAAAATTAGTCTGAAACATAGAAGGGAGTAACCAGAATGTGTGATAAAAATGACTTACCCTACTACATATTAACAGTATAATCAAGTTACCACAAAAAGTTTGAAGAACTCCATAGATACATTTCCAGATATTTGAACCCATTTAATTGTCTTAGTATAAACAAGTAACAGTGAAAACATAGCTTTCCTTTCAAGCCATTCTTTTGGAATCTATACATAAGAATATCATGCTAGGCCCATGCCGGGATATGTCAGAAATCCCGTGCTTATGGAACACCTCACTGACTGTGTTTCTATACTTGAACCGTTACTTCCATCAAGTATGTTTGTGTTTGGTTGGTTTGCAGACTTATACTCATTTACTTAAACACATATTTGTTGAATATTTTTATATGCTAATAGCTTAATGTACCCCAGAAGTTAAGTGCTAATGTACTGATAATTATTGATCCATTCATCAGCCATGCCTAATAAACTGCAAATGGATTTATAAACTTTTTTTGTATCAATGCTTTTCATGGCTATGAGAGTCAGGAGGAACATGCATATGAGTTAAATAAGAAATTAACTGACGTTCTATCTAAATACACTCAAACCTAATACGAGGCTGATTCCAGAGGTCTTTAGCCCAGTGCCTTTCTACTACTTTGTAATATTGTCTGTCCCCTTTTCATATTTTAAAAGGCTTTCAAAATGAAAACAGATACTGTGAATATACTGATTTATTTAACATGTTTAAGTGACAAAGGAAAGCATACATCCTATATCACAAATTGAGTTTTAATTCTGTAAATAAATTTCCAATTCCTTATGAGAAAAGCTTTCTGCATATCCATTTCTGTGGTTCTCCTTTCTAGTGAGATTTTGGTAATGTATGAAAGACTCAAATACAAGCTTGCAAAGAGAACAATTTTTTTTTCTTTAAGACATACACTAAAAAAAGTTACAAAGAAAACAAACAAAAAAAACCAAAAAACAAACAAACAAACAAACAAAAAAAGACATGCACCAAACCGGAAAATGAGTGCATTGAGTTTTCTCTTGTGGACCTTTCAATCCTGTACATTTGGTTTGGAATATCTCAAGTCTTACTATGAACTGAAAGCCTACTACTCACACATACCTGTATGCACAAATGACACATTCATACGTATGCACACAGACACACAAGCTTACAGTAAAAAGTCAAAACAAAGAAGTGAACATGTGTGTAAGTCAGATTTTCATATCACCCCTTTATGTGGCTATGATTACTGTGTTACGTTCGTCATGGTAATTGGCTCAGGATAGTGATGAAGAGGGAAGGGCATGTTTCACTGAACTTAAAAACTGCAATTTTTATTCCCTTAAGCAGTGACAGCATGATTTATGCCCACAGAGTCAGGTAAGTCCTGGGTGTTAGGTTCAGATAGTGACTCTTCAAAGGATGGCACAGAAACACTCCTATGTAAATAGGTTTGTAAACCAGAATGAAACTTAACAAAAACAAAAACAAAAACAAGACTCAGGTGTGGTAGTAGAAAAGTTTTTCCACACTGGGTACTTCTAAGCATACGATATATTGAGACCGTTTCTTTTAGTATTGTATACTCAAGGTAGGATGTGTGTGTATGTGTTTGTTCTGTGAGTTTAAAAAGGTTAAGTTCTTCATTCAATGCAGCCTGTTTCTCAAGAATTCAAATCAAATTCAAGGTAGACACAACTTTAAAGTATAATCATACAGCTATTTAACTAGCTCACCATACATATTTTTGTAAAAATCTGGAATCTACCTCATTTGTATGAAGAGAGATGTCTGAGGGGTGTAGGTAGGTGTGGCTGAAATGTGACAATGGCTGGTCATTTGCTGTATGGTCACTATAATGCAGAGGAGATGGACTATAGAGGTCTACCCTCAATGAATTTAGATCATGGCTTGACAAACATGAATGATGATAGGGGTTTTAATATTCTATCACTGTGTCCTCCACATCTTCTTCAGGGTCTTACCAGCCTACTCATTTAACATGCTAGTGTTAGTGCACACTCTCTTTAGATGAAAACTCTCACAATCTTCCTTTCTCCCTTCTTGTTCTTGTTTTTGCTCTGCCATTCCCCTGTCTCTAAGAACCTGAAGCAGCCATTAAATCCCCATCTCTTCTGTCTCCTGAGACTGCTGATAGCATGGCAAATGTCTCCAGCCTTTCAAAACATATCAGAGTAGATGTTCTTTATCACCCCAGTAATATCGCACTTTTTAAAAAGAAAAAAAGGATCCTTAGTGTTTCCCTAATTATATTTTATGGTCATGATCAATGACACAGGATTTGAAGCCACACTTTCTAAGGTAAAATTTGAGTAACTTATTTACCAAGTATGTAACATCTGGAACAATTTTTCATTTTAGAGCCTCAGTTTCCTGATCTGTGAAGGAGAATATCTACTTTATAAGGCTTGATATAAGAATCAGCTAATTGAAATATACATTAATAAGAATGATGACAGATACGCAGCTAAACTCATCCCAAGCTTACTGGTATTGATGGAAAACCTAATTTGTTTCTCACAAAGGGTATGCTAATAGCATCAAGCATTAAATAGGTTACCAGTAATAAAATATAGGACACACTTGAGACAGTACTTGAACCCAAACTGACTCCAAAAGCCATGCTTACTTTGTCATGACTTTAGCTGTTGGGAGATAACAGTTGTTTCTATGTGAGGAAGCATATATACATACATACATACATACATACATACATATATATATATTCTAATATGTACATAAAATGTTGAAGAACATGTATAAAATGTCATACAAAGTATGCATGGAGATAGCTCCATGTGCAAGCTTCCACTTCATCACATCTCTGAGAGGGGCTCAGCTACTTTCTCCTAAAATGTAGAAATAGGCCTTTTGAAATCCTAGCCTCCTAACTCAGATATCTACTGCCCATGAGCTTAGGTGCTAAATATATGTGTACACAGAGATTACTGTACAGGAATCTATTCTCTTTGGAATATAAATCTATTTCTAGAATCAGATCTTTTCCAAACATAAAATCACTGACATAAACTCTCAAGCATTAAAAGCAGGTTCTTGGGCAGATCTGTGACTTTGGCTGATCCTGATTGGATATCATACTTGGTGTTTGCCCATTCATTCTTCAGGTCTGCTAAGATTTAAGTTTGAAAAAAGATATGTGTATTTAGCAGAGGATGGCCTTGTTGGGCACCAATGGGAGGAGAAGCCCTTGGTCCTGCCATGGCTGGAACCCCAGTGTTGGGAAATGTCAGGACAGAGAGGAAGGAAGGGGTGCATGGATAGGTGGGGAACACCCTCAGAGAAGAAGGGGAAGGGGAGATGGGTAGGGAGCTTATGAACAGGAAACCAGGAAAGGGGATAATATTTAAAATATGAATAAAAATCCAATAAAAAGAGGTAATAGAATGATAAAATTACAAAACTAATTAAAAAAGGAAAGATACAGAAGCTGTGTGTGTGTGTGTGTGTGTGTGTGTGTGTGTGTGTTGTTGTTTCTTTGTTTCTCGTTTTGTATGAATCAGGCAGACAACAATTGCCAGAAATTCAGGACAATAAAATTGAAGTGTTAAACTAAGGAGTTTAAAGTGTAATGAAAATTACAGATAGCCTAGATAATTATAGCTTGCAATATATAACAATGGCTCAATAGTGTTGAGAACTGGGTGAGGGGACGGCCTAGGAAGATCTCTTATCACCATGTCTCAAAATTCACTGGATTTTGACTTGATAAATTTTTTCAAGTTATCTGAAAATTTTGGCTTTCTGATGCTGAAAAAATTAAATAATACAATAATATGTTCCTGTTAAACTGACTATTTATCGAAGGAAACTTCATAAAGAAGCTATTCACAAGAAGTGTGGACCACTCTTGATAATCTATAACGTTACCTATATATTCAGATTAAAGAAGAAAAATAACAGAAATCCGGAAGCCCACAGAGACTGATTCATGTACAGAAAATAACTGGTGGAATTGTGTTCCATTATTCTTCTTCCTTAGTTTATAATTGGATTGTGGTTGGAAATCAGAAATCTTAGAATGGTCAGAGGCTCAAATCATATAAGCACTCACAAGTTTGGATAAGTTGCCCAACCTCCTGGGTCTGCAAATATTGGCTGGATATTACACACACACACACACACACACACACACACACACACACACACACACACACAACTTCTGGCATTTGTAGCCCTCCTCCTGGCTGGAAGTTCAAGTGCAGAGACGCATGAAATTGAACAATGATAATAGTAAAAACTTCTCTGAAACCATTTTTGGAACTGAAAAATGTAGAATTTCCAGTTTATCTTTTCTAGAGGAATGACTAGGGTAAAATTTTGAAGTCAAATAGTTTCATTGTCCTTCCTTCTTTCTCATTGTCTCTTATGGCATGACATTTTGCTACTTTTTAAGAAATTCAAATTTCAGCGTCACTGAACTGATACCTCCTAATTATTTTGAGTTAAATCAGTCCATTCTTTGCTTCATAAGACCAATGAATTTTGAATTTTGTTCTTTTTATACATGTGCGCTATAAGGGAGCTTGTAAAAAAAACACTGGATGAAGAACAATAAAATCTAAATTGGATGGATATTGCCTCTGCATTTCATGTCATCTTGGAGTTTTCTTTGTGTTATTATTAAGATACATGCTAGTCTGTATACCAGCTTTCCTTCAGGGCACTTCTGGAGAAAGAATCTTTCTTTAAAAAAAGTGTATGTACAAAATGTTTATGTTTTAGTAACCAGTCATTGATGTCCCAACTTGAGACTCAGTCCATTTGAGAGGCCCAAACTTTGACACTATTAATAAGACTCTGGTCTACCTGAAAACAGGAATCTAGCATGACTCTTTCCGAAGAAGCTTCATCCAAAAGCAGATGGAGGCCGATGCAGAGATCCACAGTCCAACATCAAGTGAAGTCTGGGCAGTCATGTGGAAGAATTAGGGAAAGAAATCAGCAAGTGGAGGGGTCAAGGATATCACAGGAAGACCTACAGAGTCATCTAATCTTTGACCATGTGTGGCTTACAGAGCCAGGACTACCAACCAGGGAACATGCAGGAGCTGGAACTAAATTCCCTACACATTTGTAGTAAATGTGCAGCTTAACGTTCCTATGGTTCCCCTAACTGCTGGAACAGGGACTGTCTCAGGCTCTGTTGCCTGTCATTGGCTTCCCTTCCCCTCTACTAGGACTGCCTTGTGGGTGCCTAATCCTGCTGAAACTAGGTGGCTCAGAGTTGGGTGGTACCCAATAGGGGTTCCCTTTCTCTTAAGAGAAAGGATGGGGTAATGTGGGAAGGTATTTGTAAAGGCGAAACTTGGAAGAGAGAAGGGAGTATGTGATCTTAATGAAAAGTCAATTTAAAAAAATCCAAAATGTAGATGTTTTAGTAACACAATTTTCAACATAATTCACAGCTGTGGCCTCCACATGCCTGTAGTTAACTGTGTAGAAAGAACATGATCATTGGGATTTTCTAGATGGTAATTTCAGTTACTCCCTCAGTAGTAGAGTATTATAACTGGTTACATAAAACTATGGTTACTAGCATTATAGTGGTCATTATAAGATCTATGGAGGTAACTAGAAGAGTCAAATCATGAGAGGGTTGGAATTCTTGAAACCAACCTCTCTCAAGTATAAAAGGACAGACACAATCTGTTTCATAGAGGAGGCAGGAATTTTTATTTGTGTCTCTTTTAATATTTTTCTCCTCTCTGAAAACACGAAGTATTATTCTAACATCTGAATTAAAAAAGAATAAGGTGGAGTGAGGAGTTTGTTAAACTTCTTACAAAACAGAATGTATGTATTAATCTTTTGTATACTTCACAAAAACAAATGGAAAATATTGGCTGCCAATCACTTAACAAAGAGGCAGATCCTCCTCAGAGAAGTCATTTCTACTGTGGCAACACGCAATAGTGTTCCACAAGGGACTGTTTAATTTTAAGCATCTCAGTTATGAGTTATGAAGGAATCAAGATGACAGATTAGAAATGGTGAGCAGACACATTTGGTCACTACTATCTATGACTTCATTATAGAGGTAACAAAATTCCTATAGCACTTATCAAGTCTATCCTAACCACTTAACCTCATGCCCACAGTCCATTTTGAAGCTGCGAACATGGATGATCACTTAAAAGTTTCTTCTCACCTGCCTTTTGCTTTGTCTTTTATTGCAGCATGATTTTTTTCTTTAACGATATCTTCACTTAGTTGAACATTATCCTATGTAAGTAGATCGCAGTCAGTACAGATTACTACAGGAATTCTCCTGCAAAATAATAACAGGTGATTTAAACTTCCTGAGGGTTGATTTATAATAGTACAAGTCCAACCTTGAGTCCTTTAGACTGGTTTTTAAAATATCAGAGCAGACAGATAGATAAATATGCACGCACATACACAGGCATATGCACAAACAGAGAGAGAGAGAGAGAGAGAGAGAGAGAGAGAGAGAGAGAGAGAGAGAGAGAGAGAGAGAGAGAGAGAGAGAGAGAGAGAGGACGGAGAGATTTTATGGGATATTACTAACTTGAATTGCTTGAATTAAATTTAATTAAATCGAATGGAGAAAGTAAATTAATGAAAAGGGGGGGGATTAAACCACCATTGCCTCGTCCACTTTGTGTATGGCATTTGCTGTCACCAGTGGGATAACTGTTCTCCAGCATTGCAGATCCCTTGCAACACCAGGCATTCTTTATAAGATAGTTAATGCACCTCCAGTCAGTGGTAGAAATAGTTTCTGTGTTGCAGACTAAGTGTGTTTTCATTCAGCTCATTTGCACTTCAAAGCTAAAGTCGATAATTCCTACACAAGTAGGTGTAATTTCAGTTATTTCCCTTTTGTAGCATATGAACACAAGCTGGGAAAATCTCTAAATTCATTTGAACAGGGCATTACCGGCTGGAACCTGCAAAACAGAGACTGTTAGTTATTGGGAAGCATTATTGCTATGAATAAATCCTTAGGGAATGGCGTCTGCAGATAAACACCATTTATTCTCTTTTCATGATCAATAATTTTATTACATAAAACATAAGGGTGATCTCTGTTTTACAACAGATCTTGAAATCTTATCTTCAGTAGAAAAGTTGAGAAGTGAATCAACAAACCCATCCGGTGGCCTTTCTGGATAAAAGGGGATAAACAGGAGGGAGGAAAATGGGATGGGAAGCAGTTATTTACAAAATTATGCTGAATACCAACGATTAAAAATACCCTTCCCATTGATGCTACAATGTACTATAATATTCCGTAGTTCCTATGTAATGCAGTCTACCATTTTTTTTGCTGTTTCGTTTAATATCATATTCTACTTCAATGTCCCAAGCACTTGTTTTGTGAAATGAAACAATAGAAACAGAACAGTATGAACTGAAAGCAGTTAGGACATGCACAAAAATTCTATAAACTTAAATCAGATAAAACTACTTTGCATTGGAAGGGGAAGAAAGACACAAAGTTCCACTGCTCCGTAAGGAGTTGTTGCTATTTTGTCACTGCTGGGACTGAGCGACAATGCTAGCTTTCTTTAAGGGTGTGAATGATGGTATTGAAAGCAGACTCTACTGGGTGTCCACACACGAGAATATGTAAGTAGCACTAATGAGAACGCAAAGTTGAATGACCCATCCAACAGCTCCCTGCTCCCAAATTCCATGGAGGAAAGAGCTGAACACCCGGAAGTGAGGACCATCCTGTGACCTCAGGACAGACTGCTACTTTTGCCTACCTTTGCCCACATCCCTGGCCTTAGAAGAAACTGCATAGAGTCTCTGGACACAGGAATATAGCAGCAGTCAATAGTAGGTACCTGCAGTTCTGGTCTGCACCCAGAACTGAACTGAACCAATCAAATGTCTCCCTGCACCCAAATCCCATGGAGGAGAGAGCTGGATCCTCAGAAATGCGGACTCTGCTGAGAAATCAAAGGAGACTACACTTTGCCTACATTCCCAACCCAAGAGAGAATCTATTGCCGTCTGTGCGCCCTGGGCGCAGGGACCTAGGAGTAATCAGGGGCAAGACCTTTCTGATTCCTGCCTGGACTGAGAGCTGATACACAGACACCAGAGCTCTTACACACCTGATAACACAGCACTCTGTTCACAGAAATGACTGAAAGAAAACAGGAAAACAGTTCTACAGGAGTGCTTCCACAGAGGCCTACAGGAGAGTCAAGCCACTGTTAGAAACAGCAAAACAAGCTAACACAAGAGACAACCTGATGACGACAGGTAAGTGCAAGGACCTAAGCAACTGAAACCAAGACTATGTGGCATCATTGGAGCCCAACTCTCCCACTGAGCAAATACTGGATATCCAAACACACTGGAAAAGCAAGATTTAGATTTAAATTCACATTTTATGATAATGATGGAGCATATTAAAAAGGACATAAATAGCTCCCTTAAAGAAATACAGGAAAACACAAAAAAATTATAGGAAAACACAACCAAACATGTGCAAGAATTAAACAAAACCATCCAGGATTTTAAAATGGAAATAGAAACAACAAAGAAAGCACAAAGGAAGACAATCCTGGAGATAGAAAACCTAAGGAATAGATCAGGAGTCTTAGATACATGCATCACGAACAGAATACAAGAGATAAAAGAGAGAAAGTCTGGGGAGAAGAAAACATAGAAAACATCAATACAACCTTTAAAGATAATGTAAAACATAAAAAGCTCCTAGTCCAAAACATCCAGGAAATCCAGCACACAATGAGAAGATCAAACCTAAGGATAATAGGTATAGAAGAGAGTGAAGACTCCAGGCTCAAAGGACCAGTAAATATCTTCAACAAAATCATAGAAGAAAACTTCCCTAACCTAAAGAAAGAGATGCCCATAAACACACAAGAAGCCTACTGAACCCCAAATAGATTGGACCAGAAAAGAAACTCCTCCCATCACATTATAGTCAAAACACCAAATGCACAAAACAAAGAAAGAATATTAAAAGCAGTAAGGGAAAAAGGTCAAGTAACATATAAAGGCAGATCTATCAGAATTACACCAGACTTCTCACCAGAGAATATGAAAGCCAGAAGATCCTGGACAGATGTCATACAGACCCTAAGAGAACACAAATTCCAGCCTAGACTAATATATCCAGCAAAACTCTCAATAACCATAGATGTCGAGAAAGCAAGATATTCCATGATTCCAAATTTACACAATATCTTTCTAAAAATCCAACCCTACAAAGAATAGTAGATGGAAAACTCCAATACAAGGAGGGAAGCTACCCCATAGAAAAAGCAAGAAGTAACTTCGTTGCAATGAAAACAAAAGAAGAGAGAAACACAATCGTAATTCTACCTCTAAATATGAAAAAAAACAGGAAGCAACAATCACTATTCCTTAACATATATCAATATCAATGGACAGAACTCCCTAATAAAAAGACATAGATTATCAGATTAGCTATGTAAAGAGGACGCAGCATTTTGCTGAATACAGGAAACACATCTCAGAGACAAAGATAGATATTACCTCAGAGTAAAAGGCTGGAAAACCACTTTCCAAGCAAACGGTCCAAAGACACAAGCTGGATTAGCCATCCTAATATTGAATAAAATCGACTTTCAACCAAAAGTCTTAAAAAAGATAAGGAAGGACACTTCATATTCATCAAAGGAAAAATCCACAAAGATGAACTCTCAATCCTAAATATCTATGCTCCAAATACAAGATCACCTACATACATAAAAGAAAACTTACTAAAGCTCAAACCACACATGGCACCTCACACAAAAATAGTAGATTTCAACACTCCACTCTCATCAATGTACATATCATGGAAAAATAAATTAAACAGAGACATAGAGAAACTAACAGACTTTATGAACCAAATGGACTTAACAGGTATAGAACATTTCATCCTAAAACAAAAGGTTATACCATCTTCTTGGCACTTGATGGTACCTGGTTGCATATAATCTGTCACAAAACAAGCTTCAACAGATACAGAATGATAGAAATAATCCCATGCATACTATCAGGTCACTACAGAGTAAGGCTGATCTACAATAACAACAATAGAACACCCACATATACATGGAAGTTGAACAACGTTCTACTCAATGACAGCTTGGTTAAGGAAGAAATAAAGAAAGAAATTAAAGACTTCTCAGAATTAAATGAAAATGGAGATACAACATACCCAAACTTGTAGGACTCAATGAAGGCAGTGCTATGTGGAAAACTTAGAGCTCTGAGTGCCTGAAAAAATACATAGGAGAGCAGCAGCTTGACAGCGCACCTAAAAGCTCTAGAACAAAAAGAAACAAATACAGCCAACAGGAGTAGAAGGCAGGAAATAATCAAACTCAGGGCTGAAATCAATCAAGTAGAAACAAAAAGAACTATACAGATAATCAATAAAACCAGGAGCTGGTTCTTTGAGAAAATCAACAAGATAGATAAACCCTTGGCCAGACTAACGAGAGGACACAGAGAGTGTGTCCAAATTAACAAAATCAGAAATGAAAAGGGAGAGATTACAGCAGAATCTGAGGTAATAAAAAAAACAAACAAACATCAGATCCTACTATAAAAGCCCATATTAAACAAGATTGGAAAATCGGGAGGAAATGGACAATTTTCTAGATAAATACCTGTTAAATCAGGAACAGATAAACCATCTAAACAACCCCATAACTCCTAAAGAAATAGAAGCAGTTATTAAAAGTCTCCCAACCAAAAAGATCGCAGTACAAGATGGATTTAGTGCAGAATTCTAGCAGATCATCATAGAAGATCTCATACCAATACTGTCCAAACTATTCCACAAAAGAGAAACAGACAGAGCACTACCAAATTCCTTGTATGAAACCATAATTACTCTTATACCAAAACCACACTAAGACCCAACAAAGAAATAGAACTTCAGACCAATTTCCCTTATGAATATTGGTGCAAAAATACTCAATAAAATTCTTGCAAACCGAATCCAGAAAGCACATCAAAGCGATCATCCATCATTATCAAGTAAGCTTCATCCCAGGTATACAAGGATGGTTGAAAATACAAAAATGCACCAACGTAAGCCACGATATAAACAAACTCAAAGAAAAAAGCCACATGATCATTTCACTAGAGGCTGAGAAAACATTTGACAAAATTAAACCACCTTTTATGATAAAAGTCCTCAAAAGATCAGGAATTCAAGGCCCACATCTAAACATAGTAAAAAGCAATATGGGGCAAACCAGTAGCCATGTGCAGCAAACCAGTAGCCATCATCAAACTAAATGGAGAGAAACTTGAAGGAGTTCTACCAAAATCAGGGATTAGACAAGGCTGCCCACTCTCCCTACTTATTCAATGTAGTACTCGAAGTCCTAGCAGAGCAATCAGACAACTAAAGTACATCAAAGGGATACAAATTGGAAATTAAAAAGTCAAAATATCACTATTTGCAGATGATAGGATAGTATACTTCAGTGACCCCAAAATTTCCACTAGAGAACTACTAAACCTGATAAACAACTTCAGCAAACTGGCTGGGTATAAAATTAACTCAAGCAAATGAGTAGCCTTCCTTTACTCAAAGGATAAACAGGCTGAAAAAGAAATTAGTAAAATGACACCCTTCACAATAGTCCCAAATAAAATAAAATGCTTTGGTGTGACTTTAACTAAGCAAGTGAAAGATCTGTATGGCAAGAACTTAAAGTCCCTGAAGAATGAAATTGAAGAAGATCTCACAGGATGGAAACACCTGCCACGTTTATGGATTGGCAGGATTAATACAGAAAAATAGCAATTTTGCCAAAAGAATCTACAGATTCAATGCAATCCCCATCAAAACTCCAACTCAGTTCTTCACAGAGATAGAAAGAGCAATTAACAAGTATAGCAAAAGCTATACTCAACAATAAAAGAACTTCTGGGAGGGAATCACTATCCCTGAACTCAAACAGTATTACAGAGTAATAGTGATAAAAACTGTATGACATTGGTACAGAAACAGACAGATAGACCAGTGGAATAGAATTGAAGACCCAGAAAGGAACCCACACACCTATAGTCACTTAATCTTTGACAAAGGAGCTAAAACCATCCAATGGAAAAAAAGATTGCATTTTCAACAAATGGCACTGGTTCAACTGGAGGTCAGCATGTAGAAGAATACAAATCGATCCATTCTTATCACCATGTACAAAGCTGACGTCCAAGTGGATTAAGGACCTCCACATCAAACCAGATACACTTAAACTAATAGAAGGAAAAGTGGGGAAGATTCTTTAACACAATGGCACTGGGAACAATTTCCTGAACAAAAAACCAATGGCTTATGCTCTAAGATCAAGAATCGACAAAGAGGACCTCATAAAACTTCAAAGCTTCCGTAAGGCAAAGGACACTGTGGTTAGGACAAAATGGCAGCCAACAGATTGGGAAAAGATCTTTACAAATCCTACATCAGATAGAGGGGTAATATCCAAAATATACAAAGAACTCAAGAAGTTAGACTCCATAGAGCCAAATAGCCCTATTAAAAAATAGGGTATAGAGCTAAACAAAGAATATTCAGCTGAGGAATATTGAATGGCTGAGAAGTACATAAAGAAATGTTCAACATTCTAAGTCATCAAGGAAATGCAAAGCGTAACAACCCTCATTCCATCTCACACCAGTCAGAATGGCTAAAATAAAAAACTCAGGCGACAGAAGATGCTAGATGATGTAGATGAAAGAGGAAAACTCCTCCGTTGTTGGTAGGATTTCAAACTGGTACAACCACTCTGGAAATCAGTCTGGAGGTTCCTCAGAAAATTGGACATTCCAACACCTGAGGATCCAGCTATACCACTCCTGGACATATACCCAAAAGATGCTCCAATATATAAAAAAGACACATGCTCCACTATGTTCATAGTAGCCTTATTTATAATAGCCAGAAGCTGGAAAGAACCCAGATGCCCTTCGACAGAGGAATGAATTAAAAAATGTGGTATCAGCTATTAAAAACAATGACTTCATGAAATTCATAGGCAAATGGATTGAACTAGAAAATATCCTCCTGAGTGAGGTAATCCAATCACAGAAAAACACACATGGTATGCATTTATTGATAAATGGATATTATCACAAAAGCTCAAATTACCCAAGATGCAAACCACAGACCACAGGAAACTCAAGAAGGATGACCAAAATGGGGATACTTCACTCCTTCTTAAAAGGAGGAACAAAAATATCTATAGATGGGAATAGGGAGGCACAGTTTAGAGCAGAGACTGAAGAAACAGCCATTCAGAGCCTGGCCCACATGTGTACAGCCAACAAAACTAGATAAGATTGATGAAGCTTAGAAGTGCATGCTGTCAGGAACCAGATATAAATCTCTCCTGAGAGATAGAATCAGAGCATTTCAAATACAGAGGCAAATGCTACAGCAAATCACTGAACTGAGAATAGGACCCCCATTGGAGGAATTAGAGAAAGGATTGAAAGAGCTGAAGGGGCTTTCAACCCCAGAAGAACAACAATGCCAACCAACTAGATCTTCCAGGGACTAAACCACTACCCAAAGACTATACATGGACTGACTGATGTCTCCAACTGCAAATGTAGCAGATGATAGCTTTGTTGGGGCACCAGTGGAAAGGGAATCCCTTGGTTCTTCCAAGGTTGGACCCCAGTGCAGGGGAATATCTGGAGGTTAAGGGGAGATGTACGGGGGGCACCATTATTGGGAATTGGGGGAATAGGGGGCTTGTGTATAGGAAAACAGGAAAAGGAATAATATTTGAAGTGTAAATAAAGAAATATATCCAAGAAAAAATAAAAAAAAATCAACATTGAGTGGCTATGAAACAGGGCAGGGTGTTTAGACGGAGATGGGGAATGAGGTAAATGTAATCAAAATGCATTTTTGACATATAACATTTTTATAACATTGACTATAACATTTTGAAAGAAAACAAAACATCTGTAAGAAGGTTCAGAACTGCTCTGATCAGTGACTCTTTATACATATTTCATGTCAATATGACCATTGACACATTTAGGTAATTCAAGATTCACTGTGTTGAAGGGTTTTCACCAAAACTGTTACAGTGGCTATTGATGTTTGGGTGATTAGGTCACATGTGTGGCCATTAGCTCAAGGCACTGGATTATTGTTGTTGCTTTTTCTGAATTACATTTTAGTCATATGAATTATTTTATTTTGAGAATTTCACACTTGAGTTCTCTATATACTTCATTCCCCCTCCCCCATTATCTCCTCTAACTCTTTCATGTCTTTCCAACTTCCTCTCAAATTCTTGATCTCTTTTTAGACTATTATTATACATACACATTCGTAAATATGCATATGTATATAAATACTGCCTGTCGAGTCCACTTTCTATTGGCCATATGGATTTGTGTTTAGAGATAACTTCTTGGGATTGGATAACGTATCAGGGCACTAATTCTGGAGACGACTGATTCTTTTTTTCTTAGCCATGTTAGATGAAGAGATTAGCTCTTCATCTAGAGATTGGGCCTTGTAAAATTTCTTTCATACAGCAGGTCATGTCCCTAGTTTTGTCCTATTTCCTGTCTTACTGAAGTGACTACATTGCTGAGATTTCATGGGTTTTATTCTCTGTCATATGTAAAAGATTGTGTCTCACACTAGACATCTTCCTGGCCCTCCAGCTCTTCTACTTTCTCTTCTTCTTGTGCCATGTTTCCTGAGCCTTAGGCGTAAGGTTTTATTGTATCAATAAAGCATCTTTTGAATAGGTAGGTATGTGATATGTTAAAAAGAAAAAGCAGATAATATAGTAAAATTGTGGCCATTTCTCAAATGAATGAAATTAAAGGACAAACAAGACTGATAAATTTCAAAGTATTCAACAACCTTTTCAGATTTCTCCAGTAGAGAAAGGTCTTAAATGAGAGTTGATTGCTGGGTGAGAGCTTTTATACTTTACAGAATTATGCTTCGCACCCATAACATAGCAACACACTAGTATTCTTTCCTAGGATATATAATTAAGGGATTCTTTCAGATATACATGACATTTCTAAGGAAGACACTTTATATAGTGAAGCTACCCTGACTTCTTTTTGCCTCCCTATAATGTCATTCTTTTATCTTTTCCATTTGTGTCTCTCACTTTATAACCTTCATCTTAGTTTGAACTGAGACCTTTTTATACAAGTGCCTGACCATTCAATGTGTCTTCCTTCATGAAACTCTACCTCCTTCCCACATTTGTTCTTCTAGGATATCACCTCATTATTTTGAAACTAAGTGATTTCTTGTTAGCCGTGTTATATGAGTTCATAATTAATAATGTTCTATATGTTTTTATGTAATGTCGGTAACCTTGAAACATCAAAATATCTTTTCAAAAGTTTATACCTATACCTCTCATAATGCTATTAATACCAGGAGAATACAAATCCATGTAATTTTCTTTGCATGCACACACTCTTGTCATATACTATATTAATATCTGGTAAAATGCCCTGAAACCACAGGGAAATGTGGAACATCAGGGCCATTTATGAGACAAGAAATTTAGGCTGCGACTGATAATCAAATTATGCAAGAAAATGGTGATGTCAGGGCTAGACCTCACAAAATATGTCTACCTCACGTATGCAGAATATTTCTGTTTGTTTATTTGTTCCTTTTAAAAACAGCATTTCTGCTTTTTATTTTATATTCTTTATGTCATGTGTGTGTCTGTAAGTTAACACGTGTGTGTGTTTGTGTGCGTGTGCGTGTGTGTGTGTGCGTGTGCGTGTGTGTGTTGCATACATATATAGTCACACATTAATAAGCATGAAGATGCAGAAGGGCATGTCAGGTTCAGGTATCCTCCTCTACTGTTCTTCACTGAATTTCCTTGAGACAGGATCTCTCTCTGAACTGAAAGCTTTCCATAGCCACTAGGATGCCTGGATGGCAAGTTCCTCAAACCACAACACCAAGATTGGTAATAGGTGAATCTCAGGCCTGGCTTGTGCATAGATGCTGGAGACTCAACATTAGGACCTCACACATGACAAGCAAGTATTATTCCTGCTGATCTATCTCCAAAGGCAGATCCTTTCTCTAATTGAGATGTAACAACTTCAAAGGTCTTCTAGTGTGAGCAAAATGAATTTAGAATGGTCTCTAGTGAGTCTCATTAAGTGCGTACCAGGCACATCAGTCTGCTTTTGGTGGCCTTTATTTCTGTTCCTGTCATCACATCAAGGCAAGACTGACTTCCTGCGGTCCTTTCTTTTTAATGAAGTCCCATTTCCTTAAGATTTTTATTTGTCCTTCACTTTAAACTGAGGTTTGTGTGATGATATTTATTTCAAGTATGCAAGGTTTTCATTGTATCTTAATTCATGGTTCTCATCTAATGAAGAGAAGAGGATGGACTCAGTTAAAAAAATGTTAAACTAACCATTAAAACAATTCTGCTGATGGTAAGATCGATTTTATCCTAATAGAACTCTCACTGAATGAGTCATTTAAGGAAATCTAGATTCCTGAAAACAACTTGGATACAACCTTATGCCAGAGGATCGAGGAGCTGCTCCTTGACCTCCAATGTGTGTGACAGTTTCTGAACTCTCATTTTCCCCCTCGTCAACAAATCCTCCTGTCATTTCTTTCATATTTTTGAAGTGTTTGCCAGAGCTTCTAACAGAAATCATTTAACAGAGACTAGAGAAGAATATCATTTCATCATTTACTTGGAGAAGAGAAAGAGAAGAAGCGACTGCCACTTCTTTTCTAGGTTTTCAGGCTGAAGGCAAACAGTGGAAAACAGGCAGCGACTGCACCTGTGTGCCAGGCAGCTCCACCAGAAGCAGCAAGCCAAGTCTTTCCACTCAGACTTCTTCCCGATTAGCAGGAAAGAAAAATAGCTTGGGAATACATTGACACACCCAAACTTATGAGCCTTAATGAACTAGGAGAACCTAATCATTCCATTATATCTAAAAGAAAAGCTGGGTCCTAATGATTCTTAGACATAACCTATTTGATACAGTACTTCCTTTTAATTACAGAATTCCCGTGAGATAGCACTAGAAGCTCATTATTTCCTTGAACTCTCTATCCCATGATATTTTCATTTGTTAGGAAAGTCACCATCTCATCGAGCTGGGGCATCTAACTGGTAGTATGGGATTTCTGCATTGGTCAATTCGCCATCAGTGATGGAGCATTGCTAATCATAGTGACACTGAAGAAGAAGAGAGGTAGAGGGAATTCTAGTGTGTGCTCGTCATGTGATAAATACCATGAGTTAAAAGATTCACAGCAGTTTAAGTTCTCATTTATTATCACAGACATCATATTTTACAGGAATTGCTAATGCTCTAGCTATACAGAGAGACTGTGAGGCTCTCTC
>NC_046168.1:26173509-26192043 GCF_011064425.1 Rattus rattus | reverse complement strand
AGGCTGAAGGCAAACAGTGGAAAACAGGCAGCGACTGCACCTGTGTGCCAGGCAGCTCCACCAGAAGCAGCAAGCCAAGTCTTTCCACTCAGACTTCTTCCCGATTAGCAGGAAAGAAAAATAGCTTGGGAATACATTGACACACCCAAACTTATGAGCCTTAATGAACTAGGAGAACCTAATCATTCCATTATATCTAAAAGAAAAGCTGGGTCCTAATGATTCTTAGACATAACCTATTTGATACAGTACTTCCTTTTAATTACAGAATTCCCGTGAGATAGCACTAGAAGCTCATTATTTCCTTGAACTCTCTATCCCATGATATTTTCATTTGTTAGGAAAGTCACCATCTCATCGAGCTGGGGCATCTAACTGGTAGTATGGGATTTCTGCATTGGTCAATTCGCCATCAGTGATGGAGCATTGCTAATCATAGTGACACTGAAGAAGAAGAGAGGTAGAGGGAATTCTAGTGTGTGCTCGTCATGTGATAAATACCATGAGTTAAAAGATTCACAGCAGTTTAAGTTCTCATTTATTATCACAGACATCATATTTTACAGGAATTGCTAATGCTCTAGCTATACAGAGAGACTGTGAGGCTCTCTCTCTCTCTTTCTCTCTCTCTCTCTCTCTGTGTGATTGTGTGTGTGATTGTGTGTGTGATTGTGTGTGTGAGTTTGTGTGCTTGCGTGTTTGTGTGTGACCCTTTATAGGGTCATAGTATTCATAGAAGCAACAGTAAAGTAACCCAGGTCCTGCATATTGGACTTACCCACAACACCCAAATATTTCTAATTTATTTTCATTTTAATTAATTTATTCTGTCTTATATTCCAACTGCTGTTTCCTCTCCCTCCCTCTGCCTCTACCTCCTCCAACTTCATTTCCTTCCTCCTCATCTCCTCCTCCTCCATTTCCCTTCAGAAAAGGGCAGGTCTCCCTCCCAGGGCTATTACCTATAGAGGGTATCAAGTTAGAAACTTCATCTCATATTAAGGGCAAACCAGTAAGAGGATAAAGGTCCCCAAACCATGCAAAAAAATCATAAACAGTCCCTGCTCCTCTCTTAGAAGCGCCACAAGTCACACAACTGTAATATATATTGAGGGCCTAGGTCAGGGCCATGCAGGCTTCCTTGTCTGTTTAATCTCAGTGAACCCCTATGAGTCCAGGTTTGTTGATTCTGTGAGTTTTCCTGTGTGTTGGCTTGGAAATAAACACTGAAGTTCCTCAGATAGTTAGGAATTGATATACCTCAAGACCCAGCCATACCATTACTGGGCGTACCCAAAAGACACTATATTCTACTACAAAGACACTTACTCAAATAAGTTATAGCAGTTTTATTCATGATAAACGGGAAACAATCTAGATGTCTCACAACTCAAGAGTAGACAATGATAATGTGGTTCATTTGCACAATGGAGTATTACTCAGTTGTTAAAAAATGTAGGAAATTTGCATCCAAATGGATGGAACTAGAAAAAAAAATCTGGAGCAAGGTAACCCAAACCCAGAAAAACAAACATAATACTCATTTTTAAGTGAATATTAACTGAGAAGTAAAGGATAACAATTCTATAATACACAGACCTAGAGAAGCTAAGTAACAAAGAGGGTTCAAGGAGAGACATGTGGTTAACCTTGGGAATGGGAATAAAATAGATATTGTATAGATTGGAGACAGGTGGGAATTCAAACAGGCGGGATCAGAAGGTAAGAAGATAGAGAAAGAGAGTACTGGGGGAGAAAACTGGAATGGGGAGCACGTTGAGATAAGGCAGAAATCTAGTGCAATGAAAACCCTCTGGAATCTATTAGGGGGATACTGTCTGAGACTCCTATTAATGGTGTACAGAACGTGAACGAGCGATATCCTGTAACCATGGGAGACTTCTATTGGCGGGTTTGTGATACTGCCTCAGGCACAAAATCATTAACCTTCATCCTAGCAGATGATGCTGAGGTAGAAACAAACAGAAATCCTGGGAGAAGCAATCAATGACTGGTCTAGGCTTGAGACTTATGCCAAGAGAGGAGCATACCCCTTACACTGCCCTGGAGGAGCAGAACCCAGAGAACATATCATCCAGAGACCTGGGATAGAACCAAACAAACTGGGAAAAACCATCAATGAAGTGATGCATAATGGTACTTTGATATACTCATAGGTGGTGCCTAATCCAATTGTCATCAGTGAGACTTCATCCAGCAACTGATGGAAAGAACCACTGCCAAATATAGGGTGGAGATCAAAGTATCCTGATGAACATGTGGAGGATTATAGGTGCTTCTAACTTCTTAACACTTTCAACTTATATGGTTTGTTCTAGGTATCTCTTTTCTAGGTTTCCATGATAGCCTTCCTAAAAATGTCCTAATTAATAGGATTTTCAGCCAGAATAGGAAGCTATTAGATATCATTTTAGAAGTTTCTGGGTTATTTCTGAATACATGACAGCTTAAATTGCAAATGATACTGAAAATGTGACGTGGCAAGGAGAGCATCTAGAGGAACTATAAGTCCACTCTTCTTTAAATCAAGATTCTGTGTCTTCAAAAGTCATTGACACAAAGACGATAAGAGCATCAGAAGGATTTGATGGGAAGCAAACATATTTGAGAGAACCTTATGTGCTTTTCAGTCTGAAAATGTCCTTATTTGCTTGAGACATCACCAACTATTTTCTCTGTCAAACTAATGGAAATAATTTAGTTTAAATGCTTCCTCTAATCTCTTGGAAGGCATGGCCTGACACAGTCCTGTATCCATCTCCTGAAATTCAAAGAGAAGACATTCATATCTGATCTACCATTTGTTTGAATCTGCCAGCCCCAGTTAAGATTCTAAAAGGAAATATTGTTACTAAAAAGAGCTGGAGCTGGAGAAAAGACAAGCAGTAACAAAGAGCTGTGAAGGTCTCTGGGTGGCTGAGGAGGCAAAATGTCAGGGAAACAGAGAATCTGAGTGCCCCTTGCATAGATACAGAAGAAATTGAGGGGAATACACAAGTCTGTGTAGAGAAGTTCTGGGTATTGATACTTCTGTGAGTTGTGGTGCTAATGTGACAACTTTGTTGAACAGGGATGGATCTTTGGAAAACTGAAGGGGTTAATGTGATAGTAAGTTGGTATGATTTCAGTGAACTCGTATATATTTTAGGCAAGTCACAATGCCAGTGTGCAAAGTAGTAGACAAACATCTGTTTCTCTATATAAGGAAGAAATGGTGATAGTAATGAAAATTAGACTCGTATAAATGATGTCACAGACAACAGATTAATACCAATGATACATGCCAAAATGACAACACAAGGAACAACAGGTCTCTTCACATTCAGGCTTTTGCTGTTGCTTTTTGAGAACTTTCTGTGTTCATGGATGTCTGGTCTTCTTGCCATGGCCATAGGGGCATTTTGAAACTGTCCGGGGGTTATAAAAATTAGCCAAAAATATATGTGAGGTTTCTACATTAAAATTCTCTTTGTTCAGTGTTGTTTGTTTAGAGACTTTTTTTTTTTGCCAGATCTCACTGGTAGAAAGCTGGTTTCTCAGAAGTGCTGTGCCTAGAACACATGTGAGACCATTATTTCTGTTCACATTCCTGGCCCAAGAGGAACCCATAGGGAGCACTTAGGACACAGAAACTGAGGAACAGTCTGGGGCAGGATCTTTCCAGTTTCTGCCTGTTCCCTGAGCTGACCCTGCACCACAGCTCTCTGTACCCAGATCCTGCTGGGAGAAGCCATTCTGCCAGGAGTACTGACACAACTGATAGCACAAGTAAGACCACCACTTCTGCTCTGAGGGGCCCTTAGGACTAAGGAACTCAGGAGTAGTCTGAGACAGGGTACTCAGGATTTCAGTCTGCACTCTGAGCTGACACTGTGCTACAGCTCTCTGTACCCAGATACCCTGGGGAGAGAGCTGGTCTCCCAGTAATGGTGAGACACAGGCTTAAAGGAGGGTCTAGTGACTGTTAGAAAAAACAAGACCAGCTAACACCAGAGATAAGCAAATACAAGACACAAGGGCAAATCCTAAGCAACAGAAACCAAGATTACTTGGCATCAAGAGAACCCAGTTCTGTCACCACAGCAAATACTGGATACCCCAACATACCAGAAAAGGAAGATTTTGATTTAAAATCACAACTCATGAGGATGTTAGAGGATTTTAAGAAAGATATAAATAACTCCCTTAAGAAATAGAGGACAACACAGGTAGAAGATGTTAAAGACAAGACACAAAATAAACCAAACGTGATGGAATTGAAAAAATTAGTCCAGAATCTAAAAATTGAAATAGAAACAATAAAGAAAGCACAAAGAGAAATAACCCTGGAGATAGAAAACTTAGGAAAGTGATCAGGAATCATACATACAAGCATTTCCAACACAATTCAAGAGAGAGAAGAGAGAATTTCAGGGGGAGAAGATACCGTAGAAAACATTGACACAATCATCAAAGAAAACACAAAATGCAAAATTTTCCTAATCCAAAACATCCAACAAATCCAGGACACAATGTGAAGATCAAAATTAAGGATAATAGGTATAGAAGAGAGTGAAAATTCCCAAATTAAATGGCCAGTAAATATCTTGAACAAAATTATAGAAGAAAGCTTCCCCAATGTAAAGAAAAAGATTGCCATAAACATATAAGAAACCTACAGAACTCCAAGTAGATTGGACCAGAAAAGAAATTCCTCACATCATATAATAATCAAAAGACCAGATGCACAAAAAAAAGAAAGAATATTAAATGCAGTAAGGGAAAAAGGGCAAATACCATATAAAGGCAGAGTTATCAGAATCACACCAGACTTCTCACCAGAGACTATGAAAGCCAGAAGATCCTGGACAGATATCATACAGACCCTAAGAGAACACAAATGCCAGCCCAGGCTACTACATCCAGAAAACTCTCAACCAATATAGATGGAGAAACCAAAATATTCCATGGAAAATCAAATTTATATAATATATTTCCACAAATCCAGCCCTACCAAAGATAATAGATGGAAAACTCCAACACAAGAAAAGAAACTACACCCTAGAGAAAAGCAACAAAGTAATCTTCTATCAACAAACCCAAAAGAAGAGAGCCACACAAACAAAATTCCACCTCTAACAACGAAAATAACAGGAAACAACAATCATTGGTCCCTAATATCTCTCCACATCAATAGATCAATTCCCCAATAAAAAGACATAGACTAACAGACTGGATAGGTAAAGAGGACCCAACATTTTGCTGCCTACAGCAAATAAACCTCAGTGACAAAAACAGACACTACCTCAAAGTAAAAGACTGGAAAACAATTTCCAAGCAATTGGTCCCAAGAAACAAGCTGGAGTAGCCATTCTAATATCGAATGAAATCGACTTTCGACCTAATTTAAAAAAAAAAAAAAAAAAAAGATGAGGAAGGACACTTCATCTTCAACAAAGGAAAAATCCATCAAGATGAACTCTCAATTCTGAATATCTATGTTCCAAATGCATGGGTAGCTACATTCATAAAAGAAACCTTAATAAAGCTCACAGAATACATTGTACCTTATACTATAATAGTGGGACATTTCAACACCCCTATCAGCAATTTAGAGATCATGGAAACAAAAACTAAACAGAGACACAGAGAAACTAACAGAAATTATGGAACAAATGAATATCTATAGAACATTTCTTCTTAAAACAAAAGAATTAACCATCTTCTCAGCATCTCATGGTACCTTCTCCAAACCTGTCCATATAATCTGTCACAAAACAGGACAAAACAGGTAATAGAAGATTGAAATAATCCCATGCATATTATCATATCACCATGGACTAAGACTGGTCTTCAATAACAATAAAAATATCAGAAAGCCAATATACACAGGGAAGCTGAAGAATGCTCTACTCAACGACAACTTGGTCAGTGAAGAAATGAAGAAAGAACTTAAAGACGTTTTTGAATTTAATGAAAATGAAAGCACAACATGCTCGCTGATCCCGGCCCACAGCTCCCTGCTCCCAAACCCCATGGGAGAGAGAACGCATCGCCCAGACCGGTGAGCACTCCTGAGACTGCAGGGCAGGAGAGACCGCCATTACTGCCCACCCTTGCCCAAATCCCTGGCCCAAAAGGAAACTGTATAGGGCCTCTGGGAACAGGAAGATAGGGGCACTCAAGCTGCAGGTGCACTGCAGTCCAGACTCTGCCCAGATCTGAAGGGACCAGGTCAAACAGCTGCTTGCACCCAAATCCCATGGGAGGGAGAGCTAGACCTTCAGAGGGGCAGACACACCTGGAAAACCAGAGGAGACTATTCTCTGTCCACATTTCTGAATCTAGAGGAAAACGGCTAATAACATCTGGGACCCCTGTGCACAGGGAACTGAGAGAAGGTGGGGCAGGCCCTTCTGGTTGCTGCCCTCACAGCGAGCTGAAACCCAAACCTAAGGAGCGACTTCAAGCCTGAGACCAGAGGTAAGGCTATCTTTTCTGCTCCAAGTGACCTCTAAGATGGACTCAGGACACACACCCACAGGAACAGCTGAAGACCAGTAGACAAAAAAGACTACACGCCTGAAAGCAGAACACTCTGTACCCATAACTGGCTGAAAGAAAACAGGAAAACAGGTATAAAGCATTCCTAACAAACAGGCATATAGGATGGTCTAGCCACTGTCAGAAATAGCAGAATAAGGTAACACCAGAGACAACCTGATGGTGAGAGGCAAGTGAAGGAACACAAGCAACAGAAACCAAGACTACATGACAACATCGGAGCCCAATTCTCCCACCAAAGCAAACACCGAATATCCAAAAAAATCAGAAAAGCAAGATCTAGATTTTAAATCACATTTGATCACGTTGATGGAGAACTTCAAGAAAGACATAAAAAACTCCCTTAGAGAAATGCAGGATAACATAAATAAACAAGCAGAAGCCTATAGAGAGGAAACACAAAAATCCCTGAAAGAATTAGAGGAAAACACAATCAAACAGGTGAAGGAATTAAAAATGGAAATAGAAGCAATGAAGGAAGCACAAAGGGAGACAACCCCGGATATAGAAAACCAAAGTAAGAGACAAGGAGCCATAGATATAAGCATCACCAACACAATATAAGAGACAGAAGAGAGAATCTCAGGAGCAGAAGATTCCATAGAAATCATCAACACAACGGTCAAAGATAATGTAAAATGGAAAAAGCTACTGGTCCAAAACATGCAAGAATTCCAGGACTCAATGAGAAGATCAAACCTAAGGATAATAGGTATAGAAGAGCGTGAAGACTCCCAGCTCAAAGGACCAGTAAATGTCTTCAACAAAATCATAGAAGAAAACTTCCCTAACCTAAAGAAAGAGATGCCCATAAACATACAAGAAGCCTACAGAACCCTAAATAGATTGGACCAGAAAAGAAACTCCTCCCATCACATTATAGTTAAAACACCAAATTCACAAAACAAAGAAAGAATATTAAAAGCAGTAAGAGAAAAAAGTCAAGTAACAAATAAAGGCAGACCTATGAGAATTACACCAGACTTCTCACCAGAGACTGTGAAAGCCAGAAGATCCTGGACAGATGTCATATAGACCCTAAGAGAACACAAATGCCAGTCCAGGTTACTGTATCGTGCAAACCTCTCAATTAACATAGACGGAGAAACCAAGATATTCAATGACAAAGCCGAAATTTACACAATATCTTTCTACAAATCCAGCCCTAAAAAGGATAATAAATGGTAAAGCCCAACACAAGAAGGCAAGCTACACACTAGAAAAAGCAAGAAACTAATCGTTTTGCAACAAAACAAAGAGAAGACAAGCACACAAACATAATCTCACATTCAAACACGAATATAACAGGAAGCAACAATCACTATTCCTTAATATCTCTCAACAGTCATGGACTCAATAGCCCAATAAAAAGACACAGATAAACAAACTGGATACACATTGAGGACCCAGAATTTTTCTGCCTACAGGAAACACACCTCAGAGACAAAGACATATACCACCTCAGATTAAAAGCCTGGAAAACAAGTTTCCGAGCAAATGGTCTGAAGAAGCAAGCTGCAGTAGCCATTCTAATAATGAATAATATAGACTTTCAACCAAAAGTCATCAAAAAAGATAAGGAAGGACACTTCATATTCACCAAGATGATCTCTCAATCCTAAATATCTATGCTCAAAATACAAGGGCACCTGCATACATAAAAGAAACCTTACTAAAGCTCAAAGCACACAATGCACCTCACACAATAGTAGGAGATTTCAACACCACACTCTCATCAATGGACAGATCATGGAAACAGAAATTAAACAGAGACATAGACAGACTAAGAGAAGTCATGAACCAAATGGACTTAACAGACATTTATAGAACATTCCATTCTAAAACAAAAGAATATACCTTCTTCTCACCACCTCATGGTACTTTCTCAAAAATTGACCATATAATCAGTCATAAAAGAGGCCTCAACAGATACAGAAAGATAGAAATGATCCCATGCGTCCTATCAGAACAACATGGTCTAAAGCTGGTCTTCAATAAAAATAAGGAAAGAATGCCTACATATGCATGGAAGTTGAACAATGCTCTGCTCAATGATAACCTGGTCAAGGAAGAAATAAAGAAAGAAATTAAAGACTTCTTAGAATTTAATGAAAATGGTGGTACAACATACCCAAACTTATGGGACACAATGAAACCTGTGCTAAGAGGAAAACTCATAGCTCTCAGTGCCTGCAGAAAGAAACAGGAGAGAGCATATATCAGCACCTTGACAGCACACCTAAAAACTCTAGAACAAAAAGAAGCAAATGCATACCCAGGAGGAGTAGAAGGTAGGAAATAATCAAACTCAGAGCTGGAATCAACCAAGTAGAAACAAAAAGGACTATACAAAGAATCAACAGAACCAAAAGCTGGTTCTTTGAGAAAATCAACAAGATAGATAAACCCTTAGCCAGACTAACCAGAGGACACAGAGGGTTTGTCCAAATTATCAAAATCAGAAATGAAAGGGGAGACCTAACGACAGAATCAGAGGAAATTCAAAAAATCAGATCCTACTACAAAAGCCTATATTCAACAAAATTTGAGAATGTGGAGGAAATTTCCTAGACAGATAGCAGGTACTGAAGTTAAATCAGGAACAGATAAATCAGTTAAACAACCCCATAACTCCTAAGGAAATAGAAGCAGTCATTAAAGGTCTCCCAACCAAAAAGAGCCCAGGTCCAGATGGGTTTAGTGCAGAATTCTATCAGACCTTCATAGAAGACCTCATACCAATATTATCCAAACTATTCCACAAAATTGAAACAGATGGAGCACTACCGAACTCCTTCTATGAAGCCACAATTACTCTTATACCTAAACCACACAAAGACCCAACAAAGAAAGAGAACTTCAGACCAATTTCCCTTATGAATATCGACACAAAGATAATAAAATTCTTGCAAACCAATTCCAAGAGCATATCAATACAATCATCCATCTTGATCAAATAGGCTTCATCCCAGGGATGCCAGGATGGTTTAATATATGGAAAACCATCAACATAATCCACTATATAAACAAACTGAAAGATTAAAAACCACATGATCATTTCATTAGATGCTGAGAAAGCATTTGACAAAAATTCAACACCTCTACATGTTAAAAGCCTTGGAAAGATCCAGAATTGAAAGCTCTTAACCTACACATAGTAAAAGCCATGTGGAGCAAATCAGCAGCCATCATCAAACTGAATGGAGAGAAACTTGAAGCAATCCCACTAAACTCAGGGACTAGACAAGGCTGACCACTCTCTCCCTTCCTAATCTACAAAGTATTCAAAGTCCTAGGTAGAGCAATTAGACAACAAAAAGTGGTCAAAGGGATTCAACTGGAAAGGAAGAAGTCAAAATATTGCTATTTGCAGATGATATGATAGTATATTTAAGTGATCCCAAAAGTTCCACCAGAGAACTGCTAAACCTGATAAACACCTTCAGCAAAGTGGCTGGGTATAAAATTATCTCAAATAAAGCAGTAGCCTTCCTCTACACAAAAGAGAAACAAGCAGAAAAAAGAAATTAGGGAATCGACACCCTTCATAATAGTCCCAAATAATATAAACTACCTTGATGTGTCTTTAACAAAGCAAGTGAAAGATGTGTATGATAAGAACTTCAAGCCTCTGAAGAAAGAAATTGAAGATGATCTCAGAAGATGGAAAGATCTCCCATGCTCCTGGATTGGCAGGATTAATATAGTAAAAATGGCCTTTTTATGAAAAGCGATCTACAGATTCAAAGCAATCCCCATCAAAATACCAATCCAATTCTTCAAAGAGTTAGACAGAACAATTTGCAAATTCATCTGGAATAACAAAAAACCCAAGATAGTTAAAACTATCTTCAACAATAAAAGGAGTTCCGGGGGAATCACCATCCCTGAACTCAAGCAGTATTACAGAGCAATAGTGATGAAAAATGCATAGTATTGGTATAGAGACAGGCAGATAGACCAGTGGAATAGAACTGAAGACCTATAAATGAACCAAAACACTTATGGTCACTTGATTTTTGGCAAAGGAACCAAAACCGTCCAATGGAAAAAAGATAGCATTTTCAGCAAATGGTGCTGGTTCAACTGGAGGTCAGAATGAAGAAGAATTCAGATCGATCTATTTATCATCCTGTACAAAGCTTAAGTCCAAGTGGATCAAAGAACTCCATATCAAACCAGATACACTCAAACTAGTAGAAGAAAAAGTCGGGAAGAATCTCTAACACATGGGCACTGGAGATAATTTCCTGAACAAAACACCAATGACTTATGCTATAAGATCAAGAATCGACAAATGGGATCTCATAAAACTACAAAGCTTCTGTAAGGCAAAGGACACTGTTGTTAGGACAAAACAGCAACCAACAGATTGGGAAAATATCATTACCAATCCTACAACTGATAGAGAGCTAATATCCAAAATATGCAAAGAGCTCATGAAATTAGACTGCAGGGAGGCAAATTAAAAAATGGGGTTCAGAGCTAATAAAAAAGAATTCACAGCTGAGGAATGCCAAATGGCTGAGAAGCACCTAAAGAAAATTTTAACGTCTTTAGTCATAAGGGAAATGCAAATCAAAACAACCCTGAGATTCCACTTCACACCAGTCAGAATGGCTAAGATCCAAATCTCCAGCAACAGCAGAGGTTGGCGAGGATGTGGAGAAAAAGGAACACTCCTCCATTGTTCGTGGGATTGCAGACTGGTATAACCATTCTGGAAATCAGTCTGGAGGTTCCTCAGAAAATTGGACATTGAACTACCTGACGATTCAGCTATTCCTCTCTTGGGCATATACCCAAAAGATGCTCCAACATAAAACATGAAGCAAAGAAGTGCAGGCTACAGGAACCGGATGTAGATCTCTCCTGAGAGAGACAGCCAGAATACGGCAAATACATAGGCGAATGCCAGCAGCAAACCACTGAAATTAAAACGGAACCCCCGTTGAAGGAATCAGAGAAAGAACTGGAAGAGCTTGAAGGGGCTCGAGACCCCATATGCACAACAATGCCAACTAACCAGAGCTTCCAGGGACTAAGCCACTACCCAAAGACTATACATGGACTGACCCTGGACTCTGACCTCATAGGTAGCAATGAATATCCTAGTAAGAGCACCAGTGGAAGGGGAAGCCCTGGGTCCTGCCAAGACTGAACCCCCAGTGAACGGGATTGTTGGGGGGGCGGTAATGGGGGAGGATGGAGAGGGGAACACCCATAGAGAAGGGGAAAAAAGGGGTTAGGGGGATTTTGGCCTGGAAACTGGGAGAAGTAATAACAATTGAAATGTCAATAAGAAATACCCAATTTAATAAAGATGGAGAAAAAAAGAGGCAATACATTAAGTGGAAAAAAAAAAAAGTACAACACACCCAAACTTATGAGTGAAAGCAATGCTAAGAGGAAAACCCAGAGCTCTGAATGCCTCCAAAAACAAACCAGAGAGAGGACACACTAGTAGCCTGACAGCACACCTAAAACATTTAGACCAAAAAGAATGTACCCAAGAGAAGTAGATGGCAGCAAATAATCAAACTCAGACCTGAAATCCACCAAGTAGAAACCAAAAGACCTATGCAAACAATTAACAAAACTAGGAGCTGGTTCTTTGAGAAAGTAAACAAGATCATCTGTATCCAGCCTAAAGAGAGGGCAGAAAGACTGTATCCAAATTAACAAAATCAGAAATAAAAAGGGAGACATAACAATAGAAGCTGAGGAAATTCAAAAAGTTATGAGATCCTACTACAAAAGCCTATACTCACCAAAACTGAAAAATCTGTATGAAATAGATAATTTTCTAGACAGATACCAGTAATACA
Source organism: Rattus rattus (assembly GCF_011064425.1). Lineage (NCBI taxonomy): Eukaryota > Metazoa > Chordata > Mammalia > Rodentia > Muridae > Rattus > Rattus rattus. The sequence continues at coordinate 26,179,651 of NC_046168.1, read as the reverse complement.
AGTTAAATCAGGATCAGCTAAATCATCGAGACAGTCCCATAACCCATAAAGAAATAGGAGTAGTCATTAAAAGTCTCCCAACAGAAAGCGCAGGTCCAGATGTGTTTAGTGGAGAGTTCGATCAGACCTACAAAGAAGACCTCATACAAATACTCTTCAAACTACTCCACAAAATAGGAACAGAAGGAACACTACCCAATTCATTCTTTAAAGCCACAATTATACTTATACTTAAACCACTCAAAACCAGTACAATGAAAAAGAACTTTAGACCTATTCTTCTTATAAATATTGATGCAAAAATACTCAATATAATTCTTGCAACCTTATCCTAGAACACATCGAAACAGTCATTTACCATGATCAAGTAGGCTTCATCCCAGGGATGGAGGAATCGTTCAATATATGGGAACCCATCAATGTAATCCACTATGTAAACAAACTCAAAGGAAAAAAAACACATGATAATCTCATTAGATGCTGAGAAAGCATTGGACAAAATTCAACACCTCTACATTTTAAAAATCTTGGGGGGGTTGGGGATTTAGCTCAGCGGTAGAGCGCTTGCCTAGCAAGCGCAAGGCCCTGGGTTCAGTCCCCAACTCTGAAAAAAAAAATTAAAAAAAAAATTAAAAATTAAAGTCTTGGAAAGCCCTTTCCTAAACATAGTAAAAGCCATGTGGAGCAAATCAGAAGCCATCATCAAACTAAATGGAGAGAAACTTGAAGTCCCACTAAACTCAGGGACTAGACAAGGCTGACCACTCTCTCCCTTCCTAATCTACAAAGGACTCAAATTCTAGGTAGAGCAACTAGACAACAAAAAGTGGTCAAAGGAATTCAACTGGAAAGGAAGAAGTCAAAATATCATCATTCGCAAAATTATATCACAGTATATGTAAGTGATCCCAAAAGTTCCACTAGAGAACTACTAAGTCTGATAAACAACTTCAGCAAAGTGGCTGGAAATAAAATTAACTCAAACAAATCAGGAGCCTTTCTACTCAAAGGATGCTTCAGACCTTCTTAGAAGAGGGAATAAAAATATTTACAGGAGAAACTACGGAGACAAAGTTTGGAGCAGAGACTGGAGGAAAGGACATCCAGAGACTGCCCCATCTGGGGATCCAGCCCATACAGCCACCAAATCCAGACAATATTGCTGATGCCAAGAAGTACAAGCTGACAGGAACCTGATATAGCTGTCTCCTGAGAGGATCTGGTAGAGCATGACAAATACAGAGGCTGATGCTCGCAGCCAACCATTGAACTGAGAACAGGGTCGCCAATGGAGGAGTTAGAGAAAGAATTGAGAAAGTTGAAGGGGTTTGCAACCTCATAACAATACCGATGAACCAGAGCTCCCAGGGACTAAACTACTATCCAAAAAGTACACGTGGCTCCAGCTGCATATGTAGCAGAAGATGGCCTTGTTAGGCTTCAACGGGCGGAGCAGCCCTTGTTCCTGCCAAGGCTTGATGCCCTAGTATAGAGGAATGTCAGGATGGGGAGGCCAAAAGGGGTGGTTGGGTGGGTAGTATAAAAACCTCATAGAAGCAAGGGGAGGAGGGTGGGATATCGGATTTATGGACAGGAAACCAGGAAAGGTGATAACTTTTTTTTAATTTAATTTTTTTTTCAGAGCTGGGGACCGAACCCAGGGCCTTGCGCTTGCTAGGCAAGCGCTCTACCACTGAGCTAAATCTCCAACTCCGATAACTTTTGAATTGTAAATTAAAGTATCTAATAAAAAAGGGAAAATGGACAACTTACATATTTTCATTCATGGGTGTGGCATGTGCGTATAGAAGTGGTAAATCTACACAGTTTAAATATGTTTTAAAAACTTGGAGACACACATTTTTCAACTGTTTAGATCTCATTCTGCAGACACAAACCAAATTTTAGTCTGCAGTGTGCCTGGATACAATGTGGAAGTTCAGTTTCCAGACTAAACAAGTGGAGTTCTTCTTCAGTATTCAATGATGGTGGTGGGTTAGGCCCTGCCATCGCCACCACTTCATAGCTTCTATTCAGTTTCTAGCTAATATTTCAGTTGATTGTCACTAGGTTATCAATGCTAGGTTGTTTCATCAAAATCTTCAGGGATTTTTGCATTTATTTAATTACTATTAGAATTGGAATCATGTGATGAGTTTTATCAATCTGGTTATGAAAATTGATGAAGTTTTTAGGATATTTGTGGAAATATTAACCTTAAAAACAATCTATCTTTGCTCATATGAAACTTCTAGAACATTTAATTACAACAGTGTAATAGTGGGTAGTATGGGCTTGAAAGGGAAGAAAAGGCAAAGCAACTGAGTAAAGAATTTTATATGAGGAAGATGGAAACACTCTGGAAATGAATTACAAAGATGGCTTAATTGTTGCTGTAGTAGAATGGAGCCTTTGGGATTTAATGGAGTCATAAGTAATCTATCTTTGAAGTCATTTTTGTCATTGTAAGGGCCAAGAGAGCCACTCTGTCATTTTTCATTGTCTTTCTCTTTTTCTTTTTCTTTCCTTAGGAAACCATCAAGAAGGCCTTCTCTAGATGCTAGCCTAGGATTTTGGATTTTCCATCTCTTAAATCTATAATGAATAGCTTTCTGTTCATGTCTAAGTTATTTATCTCAGGTAATCCGATTCTGTAGGTTTTGTGGGGTATTGTCCTCTGGATGTGGCCTTTGCATGTAGAAATTAGATCATATATGAAGATCTGCATGAGACTGATTAACATTAACACCCCTGGAGAGAGTAAGGTAGGCCCACAGATCACACAAAACAGTAAAAGTATGTACAAGATACTCAAGAAAAAGCCCAAAGAGCATACAAGACATAGAGGGAGGTGCATGAGACTTACAGGCCCCTGTCCCTTTCCCAAGAATCTGAGGAACTAACAATTGTAGAGAGCAGATGCTATTCTTCAATTCTATAAAGACCCACACATATTCCATGCCCTGTGGTTATGTCCTCACCCATACTTTTAAAGATGACCTCAATAAACAATTGGTTCAAGCCTGGCTTTGCAGGCATCCTTCTTATGTCCATAGTCAATCACTACTGAGGTCAAGTGATTCTTATCCATATATGTCCAGAAAAATAAATTACATGCTCTGATAATGTATTTTATTATTTTCTTTTTCTAAGTTTTATTTTCTCTGCTAGATTCTTCCTTCACCTTAGAGAATAATAGAGTCAATTGAGAACTTAAGTGATCAGGTAGATGTTTGCTGAAAAACAGTCAAATAAGGACAGGGGTGAGTCCTGTTCTGCCAACTGCAAGCTACGACTCAGTCCTTTCATTGTCCTTATGCTACGTATGTCCCATGATTTCTTGGTTTGATCTTTCTTAGATCTCTTTGACCATACCTTAAATCAGTGTGTGATTTCCTGTACTCTCCCTATACCGAAGGATGTGCAAGAAAGAAATACACACACACACACACACACACACACACACACACACATACTAAAAGCATGATGAATCCTTTCTCAAAGACAGAGTCTTAATCTGAGCCTTTAATTCTTTAACTGGCAGCCACCCATACTGCCTTAAAAAATTAGATCCACATTCCATACATACTAATTTTATTCCTTGGTAGTTTGTCTTATAATGTCAGCACCCTTTTCTTCTGTCATCCATTTTTTTTTTTTTTGTGGGGGAATTAATTTTGGACTATAGATTCTTCAAACCCTCCTCTGCCAATGTGTTTGTTCTTAGTCATTTTTCATTTCTCAATAATGTTTTTTGAATCTAATATTGGATGATGGTCTTTCTCTCCTCCTCTCTCTTATTAAGTTTTATGGGTTTAATTTGTTTTATTCTCTCTCATTTTATTGAAAAAATGAGTCAAATACTTGTGGGTGTTTGGTCACCACATTGAACCAGAGTTACTGTAGGCTCCCACAGACCTAAGGCTCATTGCCCCCCTACTGCAACAGCAGAACTGTTTTACAATGGGAGACAAAGCTGACGAGATCTGTATATCTGCACATGAGAAGAAATACACTGTGTTCTAACCATAGAACCATGCCATTTTAAATGTTTTTAATTGTTTTTAAAAAAATTAAACTTGTGGGAAAAGGTGGAAAGTAATGAAACTCATGATTTTGACCAGCTTATCCCTCTCTTTTCTTTTTTTTTTTTTTTTTGGTTCTTTTTTTTTTTTTTTTTTTCTTCGGAGCTGGGGACCGAACCCAGGGCCTTGCGCTTCCTAGGCAAGTGCTCTACCACTGAGCTAAATCCCCAACCCGGTCCCTCTCTTTCTCTATCATATAACATTATAAAATGTTACCTTGTTAAATATAACCTGTTCGTTTCATACGATGCTACTCAAATGTATGTTTTCAGAGCTGGCCAGATGGTTCTGGTATGTACATGTATGTAAGTGAATCCCAAAATATTGTTGAGAAGAGACTATGAATTTATGGGAGTACAGGAAAGGTTTGTGGGAGCTTTAGAAATATAAATGGGGAAGGGGAAGAGTAAAATGTTGTAATTTTATGTAATCTTAAAGATAAAGTATAACATTTTTACATAAATGTTATACTTCAAAAGAATCTCAATTTTATTCTGGTACTTTATAGTGTTTATAAGTAGTCTCACATTTTTTCCTCAATTCTTCAAACACCTATGATGTCCCCCAAAAACTGTTTTACAAGGTCTGTAGGTCATTTATTGGTGTTTAAATCTATCCTGTATTAGGGTATAAAATCCAGGCTGCTTAAAATGCCCAGCCCAGAGAGCAGCTGGACTTTCACAGTCCACTCAGGCCTTCCTTCTGTCCAAATTCTGTTATTAACTTACCCTTGCTCTTGTCTTCACTAAAGTTCTTGAATCTTAAGGAAGCAAGGTTGATTTCAACAAAAGTGTCTCAATATCCACTTTCTGTAGCATCCTCCTCAGTCCTATCATTTTATCACTTGGGGCTGCTGTAGTCACAATTATTTATTTAAGCTCAATGGACTACATACCGTTCCTTTTTAATTTTCTCTTTCTTTTATCTGCGAATACTTCGTTTTTACTTTTAGATTTGACACCTAATATGGACAATGAAAAGAAGATCAGTGCTCTGTCTATTATGATATAAATATAAAGGACTCAAATACCAAATTAGCTTTCATAAATATTTCCCATTTTCCCCCTCATTTTTTGTATGAATACATATGATGTCTATGTTGGTTACTCTCAATTGTCAACTCAATATACTCAGGAAGCAGGGGTTTTGGCATACCTACAGAAGGTTTTCCTGCTATTTTTTACAGAGGTCTTTCTTCCCACTGTGGGTAGAAACAAATCTCTGTACAAGATACTAGGTTGTAGGGGGTTGGGGATTTAGCTCAGTGGTAGTGCGCTTGCCTAGCAAGCACAAGGCCCTGGGTTTGATCCTCAGCTCCGAGGGGAAAAAAAAAAAAGAAACCAAGATAAGATACTAGGTTGTACAAAGGAGAAAAGAAATTGAGAAGCAGCAATTGTTCCCTGTACTTTGAGTGTACTTATAATATGACCAGCTTTTATAAGCTCATGTGTCCTTGACTTCCTTTCTATGGGAAAAGGTACTCTTGACCTGTGGGCCAGAATAAGTCCTTTCTCCCTTGAGTTACTTTTCCCAGATTATTTTTTCACATAAATAGGGAAATCAGTCAATAGAGTATAATTGAACATTTTTTCAGGTGTGTGCTAATTAAGAAAAACAAGTTATGCTGCAAGCATTCTGAATATTGAGGATACAGTCACATAGGAGGACAGTTGGAAAAGATTTTGAAAACTGACCAGCAAGAGATGGAGGCTAATTTACACAGCCAGTTTTGTGTATGATAGCAATCTAAAGCATATTTGAAGTTGAAATGGAACTCTTACTCCATTGACGGATTGCCCTTACAAATAGATTATTCATGTAGTTATTCTAGGGCAATAAATTCCAGGGCAATAAATAATGCTGAGGGGATTATGGAAATGTATGGAAACCAACCCTTCCAATGTGTAGAAGTGGCAGGAGAGTAAGAAATTAGTACACATGTAGCGAAAAGGGTAAAGAGAATGAGGGATCAATGATATTTTGTATGCTGCAAAACTCATGTATAGACTAAAAATCCATCCTTTACAACAATAAAATATAAACGATGCCATGTGGCA